>NC_034409.1:188920979-188955810 GCF_002078875.1 Numida meleagris | reverse complement strand
CTTCCTGTCTATAATTTCAAATTCTGCATAGGAGGAAGGAGGTTAAAGCAATGCTGAGTGTTATGCAAGTTGAAGGACTAAATTCGTAAAAAAAAAAAAATGCATCATGAATGGTCAAACATTTCAGTGAATGCAGAAAGAAACTGTTTTAGTCTAGAAGCACATCAAAATAATTCTTTTGATAGGATGGTTTTGTAAAACAAAAAAAGGAGGAGAAATGAAAGGAATGCATAGAAACAGAACACTCAACAATGTCAAAAATACAGTCATGTAGGAGGAATACACAAGTGCTGCTCAGAATTTTTTTTTTTTCTGACATCTTTACACTAAGCAAGATTCAGGGTGAAGATAATCAAGCACAAGGATTCAGCATCTTTGTTTTAATAGCATTTCACTCAGCACTAAGTGCTTCAGTCATCCTTGAAGATTAGTAGCAGCTTCACTGCATGATCACACTTACTATAGGAAATGACTAAGTGGAAAAAAAATCTTAAAGTCTTTGTCTTTTCCACTGAAGTATCTATTTCTATCCATTATGCCTTTACCACTTCAGCTCATCATTAATGGATATTTTTTGGTAATCCTTGAAAAAGACTGAGAAACTAAAATAAATGAATGAATAAATAGATAATCCTAGTATTAAAAAATATATTGGGATTGTTGTTTGAAATCCTTTAGTTAAAAAAGAAAAAAAAACACAACAAACAAAGAAAAAAACAAAAAAACCAACAGCAACACAAAAAAACAACCACACATCATTTTAAAGTATCTGAAAGTTGAAGTGAAGGAATGATTCATTTTTTTCCAAGGGACACTAGAAAAGCTTACAATGAAAGGGGAGATATCGATATAATAAGAAAACTGTTGAGCGAGAAATGCTTTAGTATCTCTCCTACAAAAACTGAGTATTTCTGCAAGTTTTCTTCCAGTCTCGGTCGGTTTTGTGTGTCTCTTTTGGGGGGCATTAAGCATCTAAGTAGCACAGAGCAAATTCTACAGCACAGAGGAATCTGTCCTCTCTGTGAAGAAAGATGTTCTGTGATATTTTGTTCTGCGCTCCTTTCACAGTTAGGTCTAAAGATATTCACAGAGTCTTTACAGTCAATGCCAGGAAGAAAATGGGGGAACAGGTGAAATGGAGAGAAAAGAAATTTAAAAAGCTCTGCTGAAACGTATTGAGCACACATTCATCTCTAGGACTAACAACCCAAGTTGCCCTTAGAGGCTGTGATATAGACTTATAACATGAAGAAAGTATTTAAATGTCTCAGACGGCACACGAAAACTGAAAGGAACCATAAATACAGGACTACCCACATCATCCTAGCTGGAGTTCTCTCAGAAAATGCATGTGAAAAGTAGCCTTTCTCTCTTTAAATGTTATGGGTGAGAGAATGACAAGAAGTCATCTTCCCAATCTGATAACAATTATCAGCTCCTCTGCATACTCTCAAGCATGGAGGTAACATAACCAGAAACAGAGTACAATATGTTGTGCCTGGGCCCCATCTTTGTCAGAAACATCTCTTTGGATGGAGCAGCCCTGGCATTCAGCACTGAAGATCAGGGTTGTAAGGAAGGTGGTTATTTAGAAAGTTTCCCTGGTCATTGCTAACTCCCAGATCCTTGTCCTGGGGATTATTTGATACAGGTCCATTTGGCACAGCCCAGTGCAACCCAAGAGACTCCTACAGTACTTGTGGGAACCACCATGGGGATTACAGTGCTTGGACCAGCAAAGCTCCATTTGTCTGCAAAAATAATGACGACATCTTCATCCCTTCTGCTTACTTTAACAGGGTATCTATATTCCCTAGAGCTAAATCCACTCTCTCTAATATTAGTACAAGTAACACTCCCCCAAACACACACTTCCTCACCTTGAATTAATTGATGAGAAGCCATTAAGACTTAACTTTACCTACTCTTCAATACATCGTTCATCAAGATCTCACTTTTAAATAAATTGCTACCTGCTTTTGGGTCTCTTGCATATTCAGCTGACTGGATCTCTAAGTCTGAATTCCTCTGTACAGCCATCTCATGCAGAGAGAGACACTTCTCAGCCCAGGAAATGTCTGGTAGTCTGTAGTCTTGAGGAACAAGTCAGAAACCATCAGTAAAGTTTCCGTATGCACTGTGTCCAATATTTGCATCTTAGTTGGATCTAGTTCCAAGGCTCTTAACTCCGTACTTCAAGCACAGAGTACCAGGGCTTTTTTTTAACTTGCAGTTCCCTTTCAGACCCTCAGACACTGCCTTGTTTATTACGTCCTCTCTGAATTTAAGCTCCAAAGTAAACATAGTCTCAGAGTCCTTCCTATGGTAATGTTATCCTCACGGATATTGGTGAAATATATTCAAATTTATGAGCCAAAACTCTACCCAAGGACTGATGGGCAAAAGCCCTACTCTTTGTATATGTGAAGGCTGCTCTGAATGTAATGCTTCCTATTTTATTATATTGACCCATGATATCAGAGTTGATGGGATGGCAGTAGAGGTTGAATCTTCCTGTCAGTATTACGTTGCATTTTGTTGCCATGTGACAGATGGCAGCAGAGGAGCAGTCTGACAAAATGGTGTCTGACATAGAAGTGTGTATGAAGCAAAGGTGTGTCACTGAACTCTTGCATGTGGAAAAAACTGCACCCATTGATATTCATCAGAACTTGATGAATGTTTATGGAAACCAAACAGTGAATGTGAGCACAGTGAGGCAGTGAATGGTGTGTTTCAACAGTGGTGACAGTGACACGAAAGACAAACCATATTCTGGACATGAAAGACAAACCATATTCTGGACAGCCATGCACACCATGAAATGAAGAGCATCCGGATAAGCTCATCTGCACAAATTGGCTAATGGTCGTGATTACGTTGGAAAAGAGTGTTTTGTAGCTGAGAATTTGCTCTATCAAATAGTGTTATTGTGCTCTTTGTAGCTGTGGCAGTTTCCACAGTAATAAACAGGAGGCACTGCTTTCAGAGTGACCTACACAGAATAGATGGCCTATATAATGTATGTGGGTGAGAGGAATATAGTAAAGACGTCTAACAACTTTTTGTAACTGCTCTTTATACATTTGTATTTTGTTGAGACAAATTGAATTTGCCAGTGATGCAAATGGGATGAGCATCCATTTTGTCTCAAGCAGTCTCAGATACTATCATGCCAGATATCAGCCCACAAAAGAATGGAAATAATACCAAGGCATCTTCTTCTGTGACTCTAGGAGAATCAGTATGAGTTTTCACATTAAACTGGAGACCTTAGCTCTCTCCACCTGAAAGCAGGTTGTAGTGAGATGGAGATAAGCCTCTTCTCCCAGGCAACAGTGACAGGATGAGAGGTAATGGACTCAGGTTGCCCCAGAAGAGGTTCAGCTTGGATTTTAAGAAAAATTTCTTCTCAGAGAGTGTGGTTGTGCATGGAAACAGGATGCCCAGGGAGGTGGTGGAGTCACCATCCCTGGAGGTGTTCAAGAACTGTGGAGCCATGACACTGAGGTGCATGGTGGGGATGGGTTGAAAGTTGGACTAGATGATTTTAAAGGTTATTTCCAACCTTAATGATTTCATGATTTTACGATTCCATCAAGACTTTTTTCTTTTGGGGACTATAGTAATAATCAACCAAGAGAGGTGGAGCCTAAATGGTCGAACATCTACTGAGGGGAAGACACAGCTCTGTACATGCTAGCTTCCAGCTTAACACAAATTGGTAAAAATATGATAAAAATCTTTTCTTGCTACTCAAATGACTTTAACGCTGGGAGAGAATTTGACAGGGCTAAAAGTGAAATGTCAGTGAAATATAATATTTTTGAATGTTTATTTGGTGTTCTGATTTGATTTTTGATTTGTGTTTATTTGTAAGATACATAGAAAGATACACCTATGAAAGAGAAATAAAGCTTTATCATAAAAGTTCAGAAGGTGTCACTGTGTTTGTGTAAGATAAACCTATTGCTTACAGCCATTCTGTGATGCAGCTGTTCTTTCATTGTTCATTAATGTAGACAGTAAAATTGAGTGAGTCTTCTACAGAACTTTTGTCTCCAGATCTCAAAGAGTCTGGGAATAACTATAATTCATTCACTCTGTAGATTAAGTCAGCCGTGGTGGAGGAGCAAATGTGATGGACTATGTGCAATAAATTGAAGCATGATGAGTAAATTTTAAGAAATTTCTGTTACTGATTTATGCCTACATTTTCCTATCTCAGTAAACGACATAAAATACAAATGCAATTTTAAGATAAATAACTATATGCGTTTCTCCCTAATTTCTTCTAGAGAAATGACTTTACAATTTTTTGAGAAAGCAGTACAACATAAGCTGGGTTAATATCTCAATTACAGTTTTTGTCTCAACTCGAAAGCTCAGTTTGACCACTAAAAAGCATGCATTTCAACTGAGATATGATAGACCAACTTAACTACAAGCAGTGTAATCAAGATTTCTTCTAGCAATAATTAATCTTGAGAAATCAAGTGAGTGAAGGTTCTGCTAGAGTTACTAGAATGACTATGTTCCACAAGACTAGAGTTGTTTTAGCATTATATGGGGTAGGTAGTAATGTACAATCATTCAGGAAAATGTTATCAATTTCTTGCAGAAATACTACCAGCATAATAAGGTAATGTTTCCAATAACAGAACTAGTATTGCCACATAGCCTCATCATTGCTCTTTGGGGGCACATTAGCTTATGTTCTGCTTCTCAGTGAGATCTTTAGGGGGCTGGCTTTGGCAGAGGGGTTGGACTCGATGATCTCTAGAGGTCCCTTCCAGCCCCTACAATTCTGTGATTCTGTGACTCTGTGATTCTGTGATCTCTGCCCTTCAGCCTGTTGACAGAAACAATTTTCTACAACAGAGCTAGAACTCCTTTTTGTCAACAGCAATTAATATAATGAGAGCAAAAATGTGGAACTAAACTCTTACAAAATTGCCTAGGGATTATTTAACACTTCCTTTATGACAGTTTGCTCAGTTGCTTGACTCAGTGTCTGTAAGATTTTCTACCCAAACTAGTATTACTTAATTGTGCAAAGATGCAATCCTTCCAAAATCAAGCTTGAGACATCTGCACAAGGATCCTTCCATTACTGATTTTCCCCTAAAGATTCTCAAAAGTTTTATGATAATGATTATGATATAGTTCAGATTTATAGAATCATAGAATACCTTGAGTTGGAAGGGATCTTAAAGATCACCTAGCGAGCATATCTAATTTAAGAACCTAAAGTAGACAAACTTCCAAAGGCACCTTAGTATTAAATGAAACACAGTGGCAATCAAGAACAAACAGCATAGCATTTAGCTATCACATTTGCAGTAACCATCAGGATTCCAGGGCAGTGTACATTTATATCCCTCAAGTTGATCTATGAGGCTGAGAAAACATAGGACTGAGTGACCTTATAGCATGTGTTCATGTCAAATTGCTCATATTTTCACTGAGTAGAGTTGTAGCTCATGAAAGTTATTATTAAAATGTCATCTTTCCTAATGAGCTGACTGTAACATTAGTACTAGCCCATGTGACATAAGCTTGATTTGGGGAAATATCCATTGATTCTATTCATGAGAAATATTTAGCAGTGATATTCTGCACCTAATGATTGCGTCTGGGAAAATTTCTTATCTACTTACTTCCTTTCTGTTTGCTTTAGTCCTCATGACCAGTGTTCCATTTGTGAACAGATCTTTTAGTACACAATGTTATTTCAACTTCTTCCCAAGAAAAAGTTAACCTTAAAATCTTCCAACACATTTCCACAAATGTAATAAATAGGGAGAGCTATGGAGATGTGTGTTTGATCTGCAGTAAAGAAGCTCCTAATTTAAGATCTTAACATGCCCAAACAGGTGAAATGAATCTAAGTGCATTTAAATACAACTACACTGGAATTAAAAATTAATAGTATCTAAGCAGGGTGTACACTGATGGGAACTGTCAAGATAAGTATAAAAGATGCCAACTACATGTAGGACAAAAGTCTTTATGTAGAATAGTGTTTCTTTCACTTAAAGAGGAGTTTTGTTTTTTTCCTACTTTCTTAAGGGAAATATATCTAAAAAACTGTTTCCAAAGACCTGCTCCAAAGTCTACATTAGGAAGTCTTTCCTCTGCCTGCAAAAACTATTATGGGTTTTGCAGTATATTGTCTGAAGCATATGCACCAAGACTATTTAAATGAGTTGTTAATTAGTTAGCGCTTAAACAACAACACATTTTCTCTAGTGTACTGTACCAATACTAATAACTTATTCTCTTCCCATCTGTTTGAATCCACCTGTTATCATTATTTTAAACTTACAATGTAAAGTCTTTGATGAAGGAACTAATTTCATAGTATGTGCTCACATCCAGAAAAAATGATAATGCTTTTTGCTGCTATCATAAACTCCATGTTAACTATTTTCATTGTATTGATATTGTAAATTGAAATTCATACCAGAAATCAGAGATGAATGCTTTGAAGCAAAGAGCTTTTTACTTTTTTTAGAGTTGAAGAGATGCTGGAAAGAAAAAATATATGATATTTCCACATGACAACATGCTCTGATTAAATTAATGTTTTTCACATTTATTTCATTATAAAAGGCTCAGCATAAAATCCAGTGACAGCATTAAATTGATTCTCTGGGTATCCAAATCTTCCATGTTATAATCCTGAACGTTGTGGATTCAGAAACTTGCAGATGTTTTTATTCTTATTAAACACTTTTGCTTAGGACAGTGATTTAAGACAGGTAACCTAGGGCATCTACAGTGTGGATTTCTGCAGCTGAGTTTGCTGTATGTCAGAGGTACGCATCAGTAGATCTTCAGGATGGATTGCAGTTTTCTACACACAGGGTACTTAGCAACATCTGAGATGTTCCCACAATCCTTGGAGTTTCCAGGCTCTGCATCTCTACTCTACAGGTGCTGTGGCACATCTGCCAGACAGTGAGTAGCGGTTTCAATCTCAGGCATCTCTGACAGCAGCCACCCATGTGTGAGTAACTGAATCACAACCCTGATCAGCAGCAGAAAATTAAGAAATTATTTCTCTGGCCAATTTAATGCATCTAACACAAACTTAATCTTTCAGCAATGGCTATGATCGTACCAGTAGTGTGTAACGGTATAATATGGTGATTCAACATAGTGTGTATGATGGTCTAGAGAATATTTGACAATTGGCAAATCAGTGAGCAAACTGAAAAGGATAGGCTTGGACCATATTATCAGCCCATGATTAGTGTTGGGCAAGTTATGTATCAACATGAAAGCAGAGAAATGTGTGAGACTATTAATGTAAAGGTAACGAGAGTAATAGGTGGTACAGCAGTCATAACCTAATTTGCATCACTACATTCTGGAAACACAATCTTACTCTTTGATAACAAATGACCTTTCTCTAGACTCAGTGACATAGGACACCAGATTGCTGAGCACCTACTTCTATTATCTTCTTCCCTTTCCCTTTTTGCAAGAGCAAAGCATGTGAGAACATATATATACTAGATAATTCAGTCTTACACAAGAATGTCATTCTTTCTCATAAATATTCCAAGCTTCATATAAAGCTTCACCTACTCTAGAGAACTTGCTTTAGCAGGAGGTTGTACTAGATGTTCTCCAGAGGTCCCTTTCAACCCCTATGATTCTGTGACCCTGTGATCTTCCTATACTGTAGATTTTGTCTGTTTTTACAGTCTTACTCAGATAGGTCCTTTCTGGTAACAACAGGAACCCAAATGATGTAATTCTAATCAAGCGATGGAGATACTAAAGTTGATATCTGTGATTTCTGTCTGGACCCTCGGGCTGTTGGAACAGTGTTAACAGAAGGAAGACAATAATCCCTTCGGCACATATTCTTACAGTGTGCCGTAGTGGCCAGAATCATAGTGCTAATAGTGCTAAGTAAATTCTAGGAAGTTGTTCCCTTAACTGAATTCCAGAAAACCTACAAACCGATGTAATGAACACAAGAAATCTGAGTTTACTCCTGTGAATCTGACTGCATAGCTTCTTAAATGTTGAATCACTACTGTTACGGTACTGCATCTATAAAGAAGCACTTCCTTGTCTCTGTAAAATACAGGATTTCATTTTTCAGAAACTGAACATAAAGAGTCATGAATGAAGCCAAATTCTCCCTTTATATTTCAGGAAGGAGCTCCCATCTTCCTGGTCTGCAGTAAGGTCAAACACTATCTCAGCCTGTATTTCTAAGAGCTATTGTCCTTCAGCTACTATACAATTGCTTTGGTGAGGCTACCCAAGATTTCCATGTAAAAAAACACTTCATTTTCCTTTTCTTGACGGCAGGTGCTATCCAAACACATCTGCAGCATTCCTGCTCTGGAGAAAAAATAATAATAATAAAAGAGAATGAAATGAAAAGTCTCATCACAACAAGTTTCCAGGGTGAGAAATCTAATCACTTGGTATGTTACCAGTTCTTAACATTTGCAACCGATGCCACACTCACATACTGTACAATTGGCAAAGTCTGATCAAAGTGTAATGAGCAGTATCAAAAATGTCTCAATTATTTGTCAGTAAGGACGTAATGTGACATGTTATTCAATGCCACTAAAGAACTGTCACTTGTGGCCATTCCTGCTTCAGGATCCCCGTGGACCAACCATTGTGTTGCACTTTTTACTTTGCAGAGACAGCTTTTTCATTTCCCTGGAAAGCCACATGGGATAAAGATGCTGTTGTTCCCAGGCAAATTTTTATAAGCAATTTCCTGTTAATTGTGCTGTTTTCTCCAGAGATTTAGAAAAAGCTAATCAGAGCAAAGAACAATTCCAGCCTCCATCAGTAATTTCTGCTTGATTTTACAGTTACCGTAATTAACCATAAAACATTCTTGTCTTACCTATAGTAGGACTGATGACCCAAGCACTGCCAAATCCAGAGTGTGTCCTACCCCAAGGACTTTGCAGCTGAGATTGAGACGGCATACAGGCAGGAGCAAACAACAAGGAGGAGAAAATACGTAGAGATAACAGTCGAACTGCGTGTTTTGACAAGCTAGCCTGTTAACTGCACTATTCAGAGAATAGTCAAACTGTAGGAATGGTAGGAGTATTTCTCATGTTTGCTATGTTAGTATATTTATAGCAGAGATCTAATATTTGAGGAAAGCTGGAGATTATTTCCACAAATTCATCTTATCCTGTAGGTCCTGAATATAAAAATATATATGTACATGTGTACACACACTATTAAAAATATACTAGTTTTTTCAAGATCATTTTTTTTAGGGTGGACTTTCTTACTTGTATGGGAAGGTGACTGGCATTAAAGGGATTTACACTTCTGGAGTTTCTGGAAACAGTGCAAATTATGAACAACAAAGGAAGAAAATCTGAGAGTATGTAGACTTGAAATGTTAGTTTTGTTCTCTTAAAAAATAATGTTAACTTTCCTTGAGAATGAGATGTTCTTTTTAAAGTTTTTAGGTTAAAAAAAGAAATAAACTGGGCTGATCCAGGATGTGGACAATACCTCTTAATCCTGCTCCCCATGTTGTTAGTGCTGAAACTCTGATCAAGAGTTTGCAAATGTCACATCTCCTTGTAGCTCATGTGAACTCCACTTCTTTTCACATATCTAAATGTGCTAATTTTGCTATTTTTCTTCTCACAAAAGGAAAAGTTTGACTTATTTTTTCCTGAGAAAAGTGGTGGAGTTTTCATGTCGACTCCAAACAGAAATATCTTTACAGTGTGTTTGAAAAGCAGCATAAGAGCAAATGCCAGACATGGCAGTAGACGTTTGTAAAATGTAGATGAAATCTATATTAAGTTGATTTAAAAGTTTTTTTTCTAAGGAAAATTGTTTCTTTGCTGGAAATCATATGGGAATTGAATTAGCTGAAGTCTTATTGAATGCTTTCCTTATCCCAGCCACTTCAATAAATACTAATTACAAAACATGAAAAGACATAAAGAGAAAGTTTTACAAAGAGTATAATCAAATAAATGCAAAGGTTTTTTGGTTGGTTTTTGTCTTCTTCTTTCTTGTGCACTGGCAAAAATACAGAACAGAATGAAGCTATTCTACATAGTGTTTTGAGATGATAATTGTGCTTTTTAAAGCAGAACGTGTTATGGAAAACATTTTGGCTGATTTTGGATGAATTAAATGCTTCCTGACTCTGGCAGAGTACTCTAAGAGATATTCTATTCCACCTTGGAAGTGTTGAGTTGTTCCTAGGAAAGTATGGAAGATGCAGAAGTGTTTACAAAATTTCATTCACACAATTTTATAAAACCTCTACTTTCAATCCAGCATTTTCTGTATTCTACTTGTTAAAATTTCCTTACTCTCTTCAACAATATTTTTTATAGTAGCTCTGTAAGTTGGGAAAAAGTACTCATTTCCATTTTATAGATAGAGAATGGAAATCCACATAGACCAATGAAGTGAGAATCACACAAGAAATCTGTGGCCAATAAGGTATCTAATCCAGGACTCTCCGATTTGAAAGCAGTTGCCTCAGTTTCAAAACTTCTCATTTTTCTTCATTCCAGTATAGTAGTCGCTAGGGAACATTGATGAAGAGAATAAAAAATAAATAGGTAAACATACAAATAAATAAAACAAAAAAAAGTAAACAATCTATCAAGATTTTTCTCAGTAAAATCTCTTAAATACAATAAGCTAAGCGTATTTATCTTCCTTTGAATAAGGAGGAGCACACAGACCTGAAGGTGTGGACAGAATTTGGGCACTTGATTTCCACCACAGTTTTATAAAAAGCGAGGAGAAATTGCACCTCCGTCTAGGTATATTCTCAATACATCTGTGTTACTTGCACAGCTCTGAGGTTTTCTCCAGAGCTAGCTGACAATTGCATAGAGGTGGTGCCACGCTGTTAGCACAACTGTTAGTCAAGTTATGAGCTATACGTAACCATAAGATGCATACTTTGAGCATAAGAAGATGGATACAGCCCTATCAGCAATTCAAGTTAGGGAACAGAGCAACTCCAGAAGGCCTTAGTTCTTCTTTGATCAGCAGGACTGGGTAGCACATGCAGGAAATCACCCAAATGAATCAGATACTCCATCCTCCTTATTCCATGTCTATTTCATTCCTTGGTGGTAGTTTTGGACTAGCGAGCACCTTCCTCTTAACACATTTCCCATATCCATGCAGACACAAATGGACTAGGTTGGATATTAGGAAAAACTTATCTGAAAATGTGGTAATGCTTTGCAACAGGCTGCCCAGGCAAGTGTGGGAGTCATGGTACCTGGAGGCATTCAAGAAACGCGTAGATGTGGTACTTAGGAAAATGGGTTAGTGGGCAATATTGGTAGTAGGTGGACAACTGGGCTAGGTGATCCTAGAGGTCTTATCCAACCTTAATGATTTTGTGATTCTTATAAACTATATGTAAGTCAGGAGCTACAAACAAGCCCGTTCCCATGATCACTTTAGAAGGTCACAAGAATCCTGGAGTTCTGTATAGTTCTCTGCCCATGGTAGCAAACTTGGGCTTTTCAAGAGTATGCTCTAATTTCTACTCTGTGGTGAGAATTAAAACTTTTAAATTTCCCCTGGATTATTAGATTTTCATTCAGTAATCATCCATAGTAAGATGATA
Source organism: Numida meleagris (assembly GCF_002078875.1). Lineage (NCBI taxonomy): Eukaryota > Metazoa > Chordata > Aves > Galliformes > Numididae > Numida > Numida meleagris. The sequence continues at coordinate 188,944,178 of NC_034409.1, read as the reverse complement.
TCTTTCCTCTTCTAAAAATTACTGCAGGAACTCTTGGAGCAGAAGATGAACAAGGGAAAAAACAAAAGAAAATAAGCAAACGAACAAACAAGAAGAACAACCCAACACAGTAAACACACTTTGTGTTCCACTTAGAGGAATATTCTAGCTACTCCCATATGCACTCAAGATGCTACTTGAGTTCAGTTGCTTCTAACATGTTTTGTTTTTCCTAATGCTTCAACAACAGTTTTCCATCAACCATGTTTATCGGTAGGCACCTGCCCACAAAGGATTGTCAATATCCTGTTTCTTCTAACCAATATGCACAAAGATATTCCCCTTGTTAGATCTCTGAAGTGAACAGAAATGCAGGCTGTAACTAAGGGAAATGCTGGCTTCAGATGTCTATAAATGTTTTTAAAGACTGTTAATTCTTTTAGCCAGCAGAGAACCATTTGTAGTGTGAGTGCAGAAACTATCAGTAAGATAGCCTGTAAGTATCTGTTGCAATCAATTTTATCCCTCTGCATGACTGAACATCTATTTTTCTTGTGTGTCTTGATTGATATTCAAACAGCACATAGCTTTGCTAGATATATAAAAACATAGTGTCAGGATTTCTAAAGATCAAGCTAGGATTGGGTTCAGCTTCTTCAAAACAAGCCCTTTCCCCCATTCTGTAGATGCAATTTTTCAAGAATTATATATGCTGTGAGGAACTCTGAAGTTAATAAATATTATTGTGTCAAATAAAATAAAATAAAGCTCTCTCAGTGAGACAAAGATCAACTTTAGTACTATATAATATATGGCTTTAGCCCCTGGCAGTGAGTTCTGGGAGTTACAGCAGTTGAAAGAAATCTGAGAGCACAGCAGTAGCTTGGATTACAGAGTATCTAAGCTACAAAATGAAATTATCATTAAAAAAAGACAGAACAGTTTATGGATGAAATAGTTATGTAAATGTTCTTTTAAAATTCATAGGAAGAAAAGGAAGAAAAAGCTGTGCATCAAAAGTCTTCGAAACAGTCAATTTTAAAATGAATTTTAGAATTAATTGTAAGTACTTATTTTTTTCTGTTCATTTAAATCACATCAAACATGGAAAAGCTTTAATTCTTAATTATATGTGATGAGTTTCCATCAAATTCTTAAGTCCTCTTTTTGCTGTCTAATTCTATTAGAGTGAAAGCTGACAACCTCAATTTTCACACCATAACCTTCCTCAAGGTGAGAAAGGAGTATTCCTAAGGAAAATACATCTGCTTAGGAAGTGACATAGCTCCCTGTGAAGCAACAGCTGAAAAAAGCAACACATTTCGACATCTTCAGGAAGGGCACCGAGGAAAGAAATTACCATTTGCAACTGCATAAAACTTCTACCACTGTGCATAGTTCATCCCTGAAAAACAAGTTAAAGAAAGAAGGTACAGAGATCTACTAAAATGACAACAAGGAGAGAATAGAGGCTTTAAGAAGTTAGGACTATTCAGCTGAAAACAGAAAGCTGAAGGAGATATTTTCAACATTTAGATTCTGAAGGTAGTGATCACTACTCACAGATGCACGGCCTGTGTTCTAGGGGCACTGTGTGAAACTCATTCCAAACTGATAAAAGCAGCTCTTCTTTATTCAATACTCATTGAAATTTTGGAATCTGTCGCTACAGAAGATTGTGATGCAGGCAGCATCAGCGGGTTCAGAAATGAACCACTCTTTACCTCTCAGTAAATCACATTTTTCTTCACCAGTTTAACATCCTGCACTACCATTTAACATGACCTTATGCTGTTCTGTACCATTGATACAGCACTCAGTGAAGTATAGTAAATAGGTGTGAATCAAATGCTTATATTATATAAATAGCCAACAGATAGTGCAGACGTTTTGAAAATTACAAGCAGGAGACCCTATCTCCCTACCTTAGGTACCTAAGTTTAGGAGAATAGGATTTCATCCAAGTGCACATTCCTGTGCACTTGATTTCCATATCATAAACAGAGACTTAAGACATAGGGTAAGAATTCTTTACTGGATAGTGTCTTTGTATTCATGCAGTTAATCAGAAAAAATTATCTGATCCTCTGTTATTCAAACTCACTTTTTGCTGAGAGTAGTTAGTACCTGTATGGCCAGGATTTTAACTGTCACTCTATAAACTAGTTTTCAAACTTCAAAATTGCAATGAAATGCAGGGTTAAACCCCCAGGAATTTTTTATTCTCACCTGTAACACTTTGAGTCAGACATCAAGCTCAGTAAACATTTGTATATTTCTCCTACAAATATTTTTAATGTTCACATGTTCAGTGTTTAAGTGGTTAAACGTTCAGTGATCAAATGTTGTCTTCCTGAGTTTACACAAAACTTAAAGTCAGCATCCTTTTTTTTTTTAATGGTACTTGGAGCAGGGTGTTAACGAAGACTTAATATCCTAAACAGAAGACTAGAGAAATAGATGGGGGCTTTCAGGAATAACAGCATTTATTCTAGATAAAATTATTTTTAGCATTTTAAAATAAGGTAAATAATTCCTTCAGATATACAATGTTATTATGTAATGACAGAAGGGTGACTGTTCCTGATTATTCTAGAATTTATGATTAGACTTAGAGGGGAGTCATCACTATGCTTTACTAAAGAAGAAAAGTCATGTTGCTTGAAAATAAAAACTAATGCACTCAGAAAGAGAATCTATTCTTCTTTTGCAGCTAGTGCTATTGTAAGAGTTACAGTGTTAGCTGTCATAAAGCAGACTGAATTAAATGCCATCCAAAGTTTAAATCACATGTTCCTTTCAGATTGAATTACTTGTCCAACTGTATGGATGAATGAGTATTTAGACAAAATAGAATGATAAGTAAAAATAAAGGATGGATTTTTCTCAGTAAAAATTTACATATTTTTTTAAAAAAGAAGTAATAATGTAATAACAAATATACAGTTAGTGAAAAAGATTAAACAGCACTTAAAAAACCTGAGCATTTTATGATGAGTAAATCCAGATAATTTGAATTTAAGAACTTAAAACATATGGCCAAAGAACTCTCCAGACCATAAATGTTGATTTTCCAATATACCTTGAAACTCTGGGGCTGTTCTAGAATAAAATTATATTTTGAAAATGTGTTTTAAAAGGATTTACACTTTTTTTTTTCATATGGAAATCTACAGACCTCTTGATGTAGCATTGTTCTAGAAAAAATAATAGAATTGACAAAATAAAAGTATATCAGTAATAATTAAAATAATGCACTGCAATTAATGTTATTCTGCATTTGTAGAAAACTGAACTATATTTGGCAATGTTTTGGTATGACTACAACTTCATACAATGAGAATAATTATGTGACTGCAATAGATCCTGTAACACACTTGACTTGAAATCACATGATATCTTGAATGATTTGAACAATTAAAATTCACATGTTTAATAGGTTAAAAATCAGTTATATAATAAGATTCAGAACACAGATCTAAATCAGAATCATTGTCAAAGAGCTGCATTTCAAGTAGACACACACAAGTCTTTTTTGTACTGATTCTGTACTTCTAAATCTTTTTATCTTTAATTGCTGTGGAATATATAAATACACAATAAAGCCTTATATACAAAAGATACTAAATTTGTTGATCACAAAATGCCTCAGGAGAAGTAAATAAAGAAGGAGGAAAAGTTATCCCTATAGTCTGTAAGCAAACTGTGTGTTTCAAATGTAAAAGCACACATCAAAGGAAAGAATGTAGGGCATGGTATTGCAATGGCAGCTTCTGTCTTGAAAGCTGTGATTTTGAAAAGGTCTTAGCATGACAACGGGTAAGAAACTGAGAAGTAGCTTTCAAGTACTACACTGTAACTCAAAGGATTAATATGATCCTATGATTATAAACATGGAAATACTCTGCAGAATAAATAAATAAGCAAAAAAAACCCACCACCAAAACCAACAAAACACACACACATAAAGTCAACAAAACAATGTTCTTCAAAGTTATAACACCTGCTGTAATTCTGTGCATAGTTCTGTTCTCCATTTGTCAAGAAGGATGCTAAAACTCTTGGAAAAGATTCCAAAAAAAGTCACTGTATGACGGATGGACTGGAAAATATGCATAACAGTGAAAAAGTGGATGAGATCAATCCAGTTAGCTTATCACACGGACCACAAGGAAAAGTTTGAATCACTTGCCATAAGAACCTATAAGAGAAATATAACTTCGATGATAAACCTTCAACCTGGAAGATAAACTTACTAAAAATATGTATTAGAAGGTAGATAAGTTCAGACTAGAAATAAACTATAAGTTGTTAGCTAGGCAAGTATTAGAGCAGATGATGAGAGGCTAATTCACATGAAAGAATTACAGTGTTTATTCAGTGATTTTTTTAAGAAAAACATTGCCGATACTGCATCTAGAAAGATGGGGTCTGTCACTGGTAGCAGTACTCTACACCTGAAAAAAAATGTCTCATAATAAAATAACTTCCAGTGGTATTTATTTATCCAGTGTGCTGCATCATTTGCCGTTTCTAGGTAATTTGTAGACTTCAGGACCCATGGAGACTCCTAGAACTGTCTTTTCCCAGTCTTTATCAAAAGAATGTTCAATAATGAACCCTATTTTATCTTTTTTTAAATATTTTTCTGTATCTAAACTGTGAGTCTTGTCATGAATACACAATGTTATCCAGCCACATTTGCCTGTCCTGAACAAGGACATCTTTTCTTATCTATCACCCTTATCATTGCTGCAGAACTTATCAGTAAGATCAAAATAGCTGTCGCTCCCACAACTCAGTAATTCTGAGGATTTTACAAGGTGATATAATATATACGGGAAAACAATCTGATATATCTGGCCATGTAAAATATTATCTATACTAAAAAAAAGAATGAAATCTTCTATTTGAATTCATACAACTTCATGTCATTTACCTACATACTTACTGTTATCCAGTCTATGATGTCAGAAAGTGACTATTCATAGAATCGCAGAATCATAGAATGGCCTGGGTTGAAAAGGACCTCAAAGATCATTGAGTTTCAACCTCCCTGTGTTGGGCAGGATTGCCAACCACTAGACCAGGCTGCCCAGAGCCACATCCAGCCTGGCCTTGAATGCCTCCAGGGACGGGGCATCCACAACCTCCCTGGGCAACCTGTTCCAGTGTGTCACTATTGATGCCTACACTTGATTGCTTACACTTGAATAATAAGACCTTCTTTCTGATAATTGCTCAAGATAGACTAAATTTCCAGAGCATTCCAAATGCGTAAAAGGCCAGATCTATTCTAGCAATTTTTTCATATTCAGTCTTCTGGCAAATGAGTCCATCAGTGAAGAACTGCAGACTGGAAAGTCATTTCCAGTTAATTTCAATTTCCTGTTCTACAAAAGATATAAGATGAATATAGCACCTCCTAGAAGAAAGATTTTGATTGGAAACATAATGTCATATCCCTCAGAGTACTGAATCCAGGAAAACATTTTTGAATAAATTATTATTAAGAGAAAGTGTATGAATGGGTACATCTTGACTGTATTTTGTTAACTTACCAGTCAGATTCATCCACATGAACCATTAACATCCTACTGTACTAACATTAATCATTTGTCAATCTGAAACTATACATACCACCAACCCATATAAAACCCCATTTGCTGAGAAGATATCAGCAAGAAAGTCAGTCTTCATTTAATTATTTCATTTTATACCATATGTGATACAAAACAAAGCCATGAAGCATACAAATTACATCAGAGTTGGAAAATTAAGACAGATTCTTGAGTTTCATCTCTGAACTACCATGTAAGCAGATAGAACTAACTCCTTATTGTTCCCCTCCCAGGTTATAATGGAATAATGTTGTCTTTCATTCCATGGCCTCATACGGCTAAAAACAAATCAAAATTCCCAATGAACTGAGGTTATGTAGCACCTCATAACTAAATTTGGATGCCATGACTTTCTTTAGGTAAAATAGTTTTCAAACTCAGCAGTTTTCAAGCAGTAACTTCTGATAGCCCCAAAACAAAATTTCCTACCTGTTAAAAATTTAACTCTAATTACAATAAAGTTAAATTTGATGATTTAAAAATATATATACTACTTTTCCCTGGCTATTGCAATACACTCTTCTAAATCGATCCATTTCTTATTTGTTTGTCTCTTTTAAGGAGGATGATTTGAAAACTGACATTTTAGTTTTCAAGCTTTTCCAAAATGCTCTAAAGGCTGCAAGCACTGTTTCCCAGTGAAACTTTTTATTCATATATCTAATGACTTGCCTCCAGGAGGGAATGCTTTAAGTACATGCTCATACATCACAAAACAGTGAGTGTCTGATCATCTCATTCTTGGAAGAAGGGATGCTGACTGTTGTTATGCCTAGAAATGAGCTTCATGGAATCCTCAGTTATTTTTAAGTAGCTTGGAGAATACTCAGTAACCACCAGTTCTTTATTTACACATTTTATATATTTCTGAACATTATTGTTATTTCTTAGTGCCCAAGATCTATTATAGATTTGTATAACATCTATAAGTAATACAAATACTTTAGCAAAAGCATAATCTCTTTGATTAGTGTGCAAAAACAAGCATAGGTTAAATGAGGCTTCATTCCCTCTCCACAGCCAGGTTTAGCAAAAGTAGTGTTGCTGCAGTGTCATTTCCTGGAATAAAACATAGATAAGGACTCAGTATCCTACCTCCAAGAAATGTTCTTGCTGAGAATCCTGATCAGAACGATTTAGACACTTAATTATATGAGGTTAAGGTGCCTGAGTAGCAGCAAACTGACATCCAGCATTTTAGGATTCTGCTCCTATTTGTGCCACAGTCAGACAAGGTTTCTTTGCAAATTCTCTCATCCCACCATTCAGTTTATTCTGATGTAAAATGCAGGTATTAAGAGCGTCACCTCCAGTAAGGCACCCTTAGATTTCTCAGTAATTATTAACGCGGGAGTTCTATATATTCATTATTTTTTTTAGCTACCCAAAAGCAAATGTTTTAAACCAACACGTGTGTAAAGTGAAGGTAATGAAAATAACAGAGTAGAATCTGGATCTTCAGAAAACATCTAGATTATATCTGGGATAAGATCCAAGTTCACTGGAAAGAACTGATAGGACCCCAGTGCCTCCCTCACACATTGCTACTACAATGACTGCGAAGGCAAAGGCAGCAGCCATTATTTCCTCAGCATCAGCTTAAATGCAGCCGCAGCTTCATCCAATACCAGATTTGTCTGATTTTCTCTCTCTTTGAGATGTCATCATGGAAAGGGTCTTGATTACTTAATGTTCCTTAAAATGGTACTAGCTTAGCTAATCAATGCTGTTTTGTTGTTAAGCAGGATATTTTTCCTCTCTAAAATAATATTGATTACCTAATTATTGCCATTAAAAGCACCCCAAACCAACACATGTTTAAGGCAGTGACAGCACAGCTGCTATTGAAACTCTCACCAGTTATCCTATTCTATTTCTACTCAGTTTGCAGAGCTTCTCTCTTTTAAAACATCTTCAGTTCACTCTCTGTCCTAATATTAACAACTTTTCCCTTCCAGCTACCGCTGGCAGGCAGTGTGAAGTTAACAACAAGCAATAGGATCTAACAGCTTGTTCTGAAAACCAGTGATACAGGACACAAAGAAAGGGATATGGTGGTGGATATAGGCACAGCACCTGTTTCTAATTTTTAAAGTATAAAAATTAATTCCACCTCCTTCAAACTTATTTTAGAAAGCAATTGACAGCAGGAAAAATTATAAAATTGGCAGGAAACTAAGACTTGGGTGTTGAGAATTAAGAACTTCAAACTGCGAATTAGAATATATATGTGTATCTTTATATATATTGCTGTCGCATCATTAGGCTCTACAGCTGTATTTATGCTTATTGAAGTATTCTTCTGTTTATATTTAGCCATAAAATTACACATACTTAAAAGCTCTGATATCTTCTAAAAAAGGAAACAGCCAACCTGTCTGCCTTCGTAGTCATCTGAGGTTTAACTGGATATTCAAAACTTTTTGTAGGATTTATCCTAAATGATATATCACCCTCTTTTTCCTTACTTTTCACTGTGAGTTAAAAGTGAATGGTATCAAGCAATGTACATACATTGTATGTATATGTCTACATATGCCAGTGTGTATGCATGTGCTTTGATGTATAGTGTGTTGTATATTTGTATCCTCCTCTTGGAATGTCTATATGTAGATAATAGAGGTATAATACATTTTTAGTTTGTGCAGAGCATTTATTATAAACAATAGGTTCACAATGCAGACACAACATGCACAAAACACATAGTATATAACATTAGACAAGCTTTTAAATCCCAGTTGCACAAATGGTGGGATATCTATATGGCCAGCATCAGCCTCATGAAAGCCCAGTAACTTTTAGAAAAAGGAATGGTAAATCCCTTTGAAGAAGCTAGAGAAAAAAAAAGTCTTTAAGCTGCAACATTCTTGTAAAAGGTAAGTAGACATCATCTGATACCTTCCTGTGAGGTGTGACATGTTTTCCAGTGTGAGCAACTTCATTGTCCAGTGTGTCATAAATGCTTTCAAGTGAGTAAAAATGCAGTCACAAACAGTCTCAGGAACAGTTTCTCCTTCTATATGGCATAAGAAGTGGAAGGCGGTGTGATAATTCAAGGAAGCATTTCAGATCATGTCAGCTAAGGTCCCAACTGTATAAATAAATATCAGTGGATGCCTCTTGCTTATGCAGCTAAGCCTAGTAGCTTCACTAAGTTCACATGCCTGCTGCTTTCTGTTGCTTCTGAGGGAGACAGAAAGCCCTGCACATGTGGGTCATACTTTGCTGCCTCAGCATCACACTCTCCAGCAAGAGGGTCTGAAGAACACTTGTAAGCAGCCTGAAGAGCTCATAAGCAGCCTGAATATGACCCTGAAGTACAAGATGTAACACATAAATATAGAAAAATAGTTCAGAAGAAGAAAAGAAAATTGCAAAGATTTGCAACTGGACAGTGGTAGTAACTATACAGCTCCTCCTATCCAGTCTCAGCAATGGCTTTCTATATAGTCATTAAGATCTATTGGTCAATAAGCGACATTAAAGTCACTAAATCGATTAAATTTGATGTAAATTGATTTCAGCTCAAATAAAATCTTTTGATTTTTGAATTTTGTTTTTGCTGGAAGAACAAATTAAAGAAAAGCATTAATATATCATAAAACGACAGTGTTTTCTTACAATAAAAATACTCACATGACTGATACCAAATAACCCACAGGACAACCCATAGTATGAGAAAAGGGGATGGGGGGAAATGAGGACAAAAAAAGAAGAAACTGCCATGTTTCTTTTTCCTTGGTACAATTTTTCTTGCCAAGAATGGACTGAAGCTCAAGTCACTTCTTGCTATGGTATCTGGCATGCTGCCACATGTATTCCTGCTCCCAGGCAGCAGCAGCATGCTGGCTGCAAGCTACTTCAAAAACAAGTGGGGTCCAAAAATATCTTACTCTCTAAACAGGTTGCGTATGTGTGTGCATGCCTGCACGTGGGATTTATGCAAAACTGTTGTAAAAATATTCTATTTCATCAAAAGTCTCATTTACATGCATTTCTTGGACACTGTAGAGGCTGATTAACATGACGTATCGCAATTCAGAAGGAATGTTGACTGAAGCGTTTTAGGAGCCTGGGATGCGGGAACATAAGGTAGATAAGCATATGGAGCTCAATGAATGAAACAGGAGGCTGCCTATTCTGCTATGATTTATGTTCCTCTACTTGTTAGTACTTGATGGCTTTCTGAGATAAAAACTTATTTTAGAAAAACCTAGTTCAATGAAAAATTTGTTAGAGAGCTTTCTTCATACATCTTTGATATGACCAACCACATCTTCCATCAGCTCTAATAGACACAAGGATTTAGAATGCCATAACTTACCTCTACATTTGAAACTAGATTGATGTTTTCTCATATTTTCTGTAATTCCCTTTATGTAATTTGGTACTGATATTTGGTCATAGTCATACAATATGGAAATTCAAATAATTGCTCCCTAACTGCATTCTGCATCACCAAAACAATGTAAATACCACTCTCTTGACAAGTCCAGATCTCCAGTTAGTAGAAACGTTTGCTAGTAGCTTTTCTGAAAGGAAATCACCTTATGCATTATTCACACTGCAGTAACTCAGCAACTTTCCAGCAAGGAAACAGTATTTCCCTGCAATGAATTACTCCTCCTCATGCTCAGCAACACCCACTGCAGTTATTGGTTTGCATGGGCTGATGGTCCAGAGCAGAGAGGACAAAGAGGAAGATACACACCACTCTAGTGTCAAATTGTCAGCTGGTGGGAGACCAAATTTCCCACTATTATGGCATACAAGTGTGCTTATACTTTTATGCACAGAATATTATGCTGGGTTTTTTTTGTTCTTTGTTTGATAGATCGGTTTTTAGCGGTTCTTCCTTTCATTTGTTTGTCTGTTTTAGGGCAAATATTTAATAACTGCCATCCACACATCCTTCCTGGGAATTATAATTGGTGAATACTGGAGTAGTTCCAATGGGACAGAATCCTCAGGGGATCTCTGAGACATAGTTCTTTCTGAGTTTTTTTCTTTTCTGTCAAGATATAATGTAAGAATGCCCTTCATTAAAACAACTTGCGATGCCCTAAACTCCTTGTACACCTTTGGAGTGTATCCAAGCAGAGGCTTTTCCCCTTCCCATTAACTTCAGCCATTCATTCATAAATATTTGGGTCAAAAGTCAAGTAGATTTTGGAGCATTTCAAGGTAGGTTGTGATTGTCCTAACACTGACACCACTTAGATATAGATATACCTAAAAGTTAAGCAGCTATCCATCTAAAGTTAGCACTAAGGTTACTTTTAAGTCAGTGGAGAGAGTTGCTCTCTTTGCTCTGAAGCTTTCACTGCAGGAAGACCCACATCTTTCATAAGTGTTTTTATTGTCCCCATGTCTATTTTGTAGAAGAAAACTAAGCTCCCATTTAAGCCAATAATGGTTTGGTCAATACAGTTAGCAAAGCCTGGAAAGTTATTTTGCTGACCAGACAGACATCTTCTTTTAAGGAGTAATCTGGAGCTGCATACTACAACTGGCTTCTGACTGGAAGTTAGCCCTGGCATACAACTCTCTCAATGGTTTTTAGCTGTCCAAACAGAAACTTCTAGTTCTATTAGGACACCTGGAGGTTATCTCAAACATGTTTGTAATGCTGGGAAACACTACACAAGATTTACAAGAGTGACTCCTTTCTTTGGTGATAACTGGAGACTAAGTGGGATTTCCTGAAATTTCCAAAATATGACCAGATAATTATAATTAGAATCATAGAATACCTCAAGTTGGAAAGGACCCACGAGGATCCAATCCCTGATTTGTCATAGGATCACCCAAAATTTGAACCACATTTCTCCAGCAGCTTGGTACTGTGATCACTTCCCTGGGGAGCCTGTTCCAGTGCCCCACCACTCTCCTAATACCCAATCTGAATGTAACAACCAACTTGAACCTGAACTAGACACCTGAATCTTGTCCTGTTCCTACCATATCTGAGGTTTTCTGTCCTAGATCCTATTTTTTGAACAACAAAAAAAAATGGCATTTCAGAAAGGCAGGACTAGAAAAAATTAGATGAAGGTAAGCTTAGGTCCCACCTGTGTCTCCTATTCCTGCTCTTTGGGATATGATATATGCATACCTCAGAGCACTACAGGTTAAGAAATATCAGTAATCATAAGAACTGGAACTGACAGTTGGACTAGATAATCTCAGAGGTCTTTTCCTACCTTAATGATTCTATGATTCTATGAAACACCAAAAAAACTCCCATTGCCTTCAAGTATTTAATGAAGAGACTAGAGTCAATTTTACAATTCCCTTCTCTCCTTCTACTCAGGGATTTTCTATGCAAAGTTGTAGAACCCAGCTGAAGAAGATAATTCAACTTCCTTCATCTTCAGAGTATTCCTTAGTGTGGTAGTAGACTGCACTTATGGGAGATGTGAATTTAAACACACAGGCTGAAGTGAAGCTAAAACTCAGGTCTTCCACAGTAAGGAAAAGCATTCTGTTTATTTGCCATTATGAAGAAAGAGGCATGGTCATACTGCAAGGACAACTACCGATGAAGTTAGTATAGTACTGGTCAGGTCTGAGGCTTTAGGATTCCCTGGGGACTTGACTGCATCTGAATAGCTATTAAGCCTGGATAATTAAGCTTTAGATGGGCTCTCTGTGGAGCCTAGAAGGGTGTGCATTCAAAGTGGGCATCTACTGGTAACAGAAACCTACAGATAACTCTAAAGGAACATTCAGGGTAAACAGGGAGAGATATAAAGGGTTTACTGGTGAGTCTAAGCAGCCCTAGGAAGTAGAATAATTGTATCAAGACTTGGATCTGATTTTCTTTAAATGCTGATTTTAGCATTATTTAGATACGTTCTACACATGAGAGAAAGAAGAACAGGAATGGAGCTTGCTGTTCTTCACTTCTGTAGATGTATGGGTTGTAAGCCCACTGACTAGCTTGCAAAATGTAACAATCTGGGGCAAAATGAGCAAGAGGTTATGGAGATAATTAAACACATTTTCACATTTTTTTCATTGAATTTATGCCAAGTAGTGACAAAATTTGAGAATAATAGAAGTCATAAATATTGCCTAAAGTTGGTTTTCTGACAAGACTTCTGCCAGGAAAGAAGTAGACTCTTACTAAAGTATATTACTGTGGCTAGTCTGTGGATAGAATATGTGCTTAATACTGCTAACAGCTTCAGGAGTGTTTCCTTAGACTACACAGTAGTTGTACTTCTCCGTGAATACGAGCCTCCACATCTCCATTATCAGAAGCATAGCAAGGATGAATACAGATTGGGAAGGGCTCTAACTGCAGACTTTTAGTGTCTGGGGCAGGAAGGAGATGAAGTTTCATGAGAAAATTATTAAGCTCAGAGGCTGCCACTTTTATTTATCGCCCAGAGTATAGGAAGGCACCCTCCAGGTCCTACCGACCAGCTCACCATGCTCGTTGTCACCACTGGGTGTCTCACTGACTCACTTTTCAGGAAGGTGAAGACAGGAATGACCCTTGCTGTGGCTGCGTGAGGATGGAAGAATAAACTCAAGCACCGACAACAGTTCACAAAAAGATAGGCTTGGATCTTTAAGTCACAGAGGGGGACACAACTACTTGACCTCCAGGCCCGGAAAAGATTGGTATGTGGACAACACTGAATAGGGATTTGAAAATTTTGCAGAGAATTTCTACCATTCTTGCAGCTACGTTTTCAAAAATGATTTCTACCTAAAGGAATAGCTCAGCACGGTGAAAACCTGCTCTTCCACTAAGAAGTTAACACTATCTGGTTGTATGTAAATCATCTGCTTTGGTTTCATGCTGTCATGGTGCTGTAAACGCACGTGGAATGCTCTCTGTTAAAGTTCACATTGATTCTACTGATCATGCAAGCAGTTCATTAGCTCTGAAGGGGTTAACAGAGAAAAGTTCTTCTGAAAGCAGAATATGCGTGAAACCATGTATTTTTATGACATTACTTTGCAAAAAAAGAAAAAAAAGCCATCATACTGAAATAGTGTTAAGGAAAGATGCATTCAACATGAGAGCAGTAGCCAGGGGAATCTTAAAGTTAATCCAGTGTATTGCTGTAAAAAGGCTTGCCATCTGGATCCTAGTTTGCTACGATGTTGAGGCTTTGTGGCATTCTCTTCCCTTCATCTTCATTTCCAGCTATCATTCATTAGAGAGCTGAAAAAGCTGAGCAGCACTCCAGCGTTACAGCACGGAGTGACAGAAGACCCTTTCAGAAATCCCTGTTGATGTATGTAAATACACAACTATTTCCTACAACTCTGCAGTCTCTATGTCACTACCTCTGTAATTTGCAAGTGTCAGTATACTATGAACGTACACAAAAGCAGGCTGTTTTTTTCCAAGTAGAAGGATGAATGCTCCGTCATCTTCATCAGTCACTCCAGATTCAAATAATCTTCCACGAGCCATTTCAAAATCCCTTTTACCTCTGGACTCACAGCAGCTAAAGGGATCTCTTTGCATAAAACACCTCGAGACACTAGAGGGCCGGTCAGCTTGCAAAACGTAGTGCTGCCAGACTGTAACTTAACAAAACGCATCTCAGCCTCCGCATGCCAGCTCCGACTAGCAAGGCAGCGTAGGAAACGCATCAGCAGTTTTATATGATCGACAAATCTGCTTTGAAGAGGAGCAGGGTGAGGTGGCCAAGAGGACGAGATGAGTTACTCTCCCTTCTGCAGAGGGGTCAGAAGGGAGGCAGCATGGGGCTGAGCATAGGATGCGTCAAAGCAGCCAAGGAGAGCTTATTTATCTGTAAGAGAATGAAGGGAAGAGGTTTGGGAAGGTGTTGGGCTTTGAGGGTTTGATTGTTGGGGTTTTTACTGTTGTTTATTTGTTTGTTTGTGGTTTATATGTTTGGTTTTATCTCCCTAGGCTTTGCTGGAGGGAAGGATAAAAGGTGGTTGCTCTCAGATACGTGCAGCAGTTGTTGCATGCAGGCAGATTTTTGTGACTAGTGATTGACAAGAAAAAATCTCAATTTTGGCTATTTTTCTAGGAATAAAGCTGAGCTTTAAAGGAACAGGTCCAGGTCACAGAAATTCAAACCACACCAAGGGAAGGTGAGATTTTAGACCAGTTTGTACCCATGTAACCAACTTCAGTTCATGTAAACAACTTCCTACTGATTTTGGGAAGGTAATCTGATTTCCTCTCCCTGGAAACAGAATTCATCCCATCAAGTTGACTTCATCACATTTATTTAAGTGCACTTTTATGCCTACAGTCCCTATCATGAGCCACAGAGCTCTACAACAACAGGAAAAAAAAATACAACATCAACGCAAAACAAAACCAGAAAGTTTGCATTAAACACCAGGCTGATTCAGATGGCATTCAAAATGAAGGCAGAAGAAAGGAACAAGCAGTTTTTCTCTGCCCCCCTCCACGAGGAGGAGACAGTGAATGACGGCCCACCGCTGGCTCAGGGCTGGAGCATCCCTGCCTCCCCCGGGGCTGACCTTGGCACTGGAGAGCAGCACTGTCCAGCCCGAGAGAGGACGAGCTGCCCTGGGTAGTCAGAATCTAATTATACAGAAGCCATTGCAATCTGGGATGATTTAGTTTTTTTAGTGATATAAATCTGGACACACATAGACAGGCACACATGCTGCTTCACTGTTTTCAAGACAATTCTACTACCTGCAGGGGAGGACCATCTCTGCTGCTTGTCTAATTTTGATAAATTACAAATGGGAATTTTTCTTGGGGGAGATTAATCAAATCGCTTTCTGCCCTTACAGTACACTGAGTACAGTGGGCTTCTCTGACCTTAGCAACATCCCGAAATAAGTTTTCATTCATTACAAATACAGGACATACCAAGTCAGCATTTTATCATAATAACATAAGCAATGTCTTGGAGACATTCAGAAGCAAACACGTAGCATTCAGGCAACAATGTCCCATGAGAAAGCAGGGTCTAAACCGCACTTTATTGTCACTGTTGATGACCTGTTATCAAAAGAATCCACAAGTATAAGCAACAGATCAAGTTGGCTGCAACTAAATGAGAGAGGCTGACAGATCTTTACTGCAGTGCACGTAGATCTGTACCAAGTTTATATCAGGAAGCATTCATACATTGCTTATCAAAATATCTCAACCTGCCAAACTCTTTTATCTAAGCTCCCACCCCCTCAAAAAGTCAGAATTATCATAAAAAAAAAATATCTTTGGAATAAAAATCCAAACAGGATGAATATTCATTCTCTTCACAGCTGTTACATTGATGGAAACACAATAACAGCAAACTTCTTGGATTTGGCAAAGAGTTTGTACCAGATGAATGCATGCCAGTAAAAGAACTTAAGTGCAATGAAAAGCTTGGCTCACTCCTCTTTTCTAAGGAAGTGTGTTGCAGTCCAGAGCATTTTGGAAGTTAATGAAAGACCTTTTTTTTTTTTTAATTTCAAAACATGTATGCAAATTTCAGCTGGCAGCGCATGCACAGATCATATCTAATAAACTCATCAATTGAAAGCAACCTTCCATGTCCACAGTTAGGAAGCCGATGACTGGAAAGGTTGCCTCAATGGGAATGATAGCATCCTATTTGCTTGCGATATGAAATGCAGCCAGAGTTGTCATCTTCCCGAAAACTTTAATCCAGTCACATAATTTTGCCCCTTAAGAAGCAATCTGCATCATTTACTGAGGGAAAACAAAATAAAACAAGGTACCTGGCTATTTATTTCTATTGCTAAAGACATGCTCCAGCAGCCCACAGTGGAAAGCTGCATAGACCAGGAATGTCTGCAAGTGAGATGCACAGAGAGAAACACTCAGCACGAGACGTAAGGTAAAGAAAACTGCAACATACCTTCAGCAGTCTGCTCCTTCCCTCCCAGCCAGACAGTTCTCAAGAATGTACACTACTGATGGGACTAAGAAAGTAATTGTAAGTGGACTGCTAATAAGTAGATGCATGAAGCCAGATGTGACAGCCGGGTGTCACTAGGTCCGTTTTAAACTTGCCTCCAGTGCTGTCTCCCAGTTCCTCCAGACAGAATCAGACAGCTGCTGCTAGGATCAGAGCTGAAGAAGCAAGGGTGCTTTTTGACTGCAGTTGCTAATGCTCCACTTTCAGGGAAAGCGCAGAAGTATGTGTGTGCCTGCACTAACTGCACACACTCATCAGCCTGCTACAAGCAGGGAGATGTGATATGCATACTGAAAGAGCTGAGCAGGGAGGAGTAGTTCAGAAGCACACCCAAGCCTGCTCTGCCTGTAATTGCACCCTGCTGACCTCCCTGGGCTGCATCACTGCTGGATATTTCATCAATAAGTCTATCAGTCAATAAGCAATAGATCTGAGTAGCATTAGGAGGGGAGAGGAGGGGATAAAGGCAGCTCCAAACCTTCATGCAGCAAACTTTCAAGACAGCTGTTTTACATTTCTCCGTCCTTAACATTCCCTCTTTAAATGTCGTCGTCCATAGGTGGAGGCAATTGGATTTCATTTTAATTAATAATCCAAAAGAGGATTTCTTTAGCCATGATAAAGCACATTTTTTAACAAGAGTCCTTAATGAGAACTACTATTATTTCGGCAGTTACCAGAATACCAACAGATCCCAGCTGTGAAAATGGCCCCACAGAGAGAGGTAGTACACTGACTCATTCTAAAACAAAAGCACAGAACTTAAGTTCAGATTGAATATTAAAAAACAAACAAACAAACAAACAAAAAAACAAAAAAAACCAACAAGAAATATCAGGGTCTTTACTTTTCAAGGGAGGAAATGAGCTTCAGAACGGAAAAGATATGCCCAAGGTCACACACACACAATTTGAATCCAGATCTACTACATTCTGTTCCAGTTCATTATAAATAAAACCTGATTGCTTCTGTAGGCATGAATCATCAACTTAGCAAGCAGCTCAGACTGACACTGTTAACAAGAGCTGGTATGAATCAAAGTGGCAAGTGTCCATCTTACCAAATTCTACCTTCTTGTCTTTGGGTCAGTTCATTTTTAATAACAACATCAGAAGACAGTGCTATTAAACGCAGTGGTTTTACATGAATTTGACAGTGCAGGCTGGACGGTGATTCTTCTGCTGGAATGTGCTCCAATCTTCTCCTAGAAAAGTCAGTTGTCCTATTAGCTCGCACATTTTTGTAAATTAAGCTGTATGTTTAAAACGGTTTTACCTGGTTGCTCTCTGCTTTCTATACATCAGTCCTCTTCTGCATCCCGTGGTGAAGCACTGGAATACTGGGGAATAAAAACATACAGTCAACACCAGAGTCTGGCAGTCTTGGGGTGATTCTGGAGGTCATTCGTTCCAGGACATTTCAGGCTGTCCAGAGAAGCTGTGGGTGCCCCATCCCTGGAGGTGCTCAAGGCCAGGTTGGATGGGCCCTGGGCAACCTGAGTTGGTGGGTAACAACCAGCCTATGGCAGGTGGTTGGAACTGGATGATCTTTAAAGTCTCTTCCAACTCAAGCCGTTCCGTGATTCTATGATTATCCACATTCATCTTTATTTGTCATGTGCGATAAGATCACACCTCAAGGTGGTGTGGCTGCAGGTCATAAAAAATCTTCAGAGATGTGAAAAATCTTCAGAGACTCTCCCAGAGTAGCAGCCTGTCTGCAGGGGATATTACCTCCATTAAGAGAAGAGTTTCTTTTGGCTATTGTTATTTACAGACTACTGTACAGAATAAATAGCCTCCAGCCCATTTTGTTTGCAGTCTTAATGAACAAACAGTGCAAGACAGACACACTCTAGCAGAGTTTGCAAAATACAGTACTACTGAAAAAACACAGAATCAAACTTACATCTATTTTTTATAAATATATTATTCTAAACTGCTATTACATGATGCCAGTAAAATCATTCAGTACTATCTTAGTTCATGTCTAGATTGACATTAATGAGAATTTTCCTACAGGGAGAAGATTTTGGTCACCGAAAAAGAGTTTGGGAAATCCAACAGGAGTACTTCTGTGGAGTGTTCTCAGAGATGCCAAATACTACTAATTTAATTACCTGTCAGGATTAACTGCAAGCAAACGCTTCAGCTCTCATCCAGCATCAGATCTGGCCATTTGGGGCAGTACTATTGTGTGGGTTTTGTCTAATCCTGAAAAAGAAACACCTATGAAAGCTGCAAATTTGTAAACATTTAACCAAAGGGGAAATGTGAGAAAAAAAAAATAATGCAACAACATCAACAACAAAAACAGACAGCCCAGAACGGGCAGTTCTGGGAGCAAAATCTCTACTTTGAAGACATGAGATTTTTCAGATATCTCTGAAATGCTGGCATCATCTAGAGTTGTTATTATCTTAATACCAGTATTAACTGTAAACTCTGGAGCTGCAGTGTTCTAGTGTTAGAAAGAGTGAAATGAGATTAGGAAAGACCTATGCAGAAGCATTTTTGGCACTTGGGAATGATGCAAGTAGCTAAGATCAGAAATAATGGGAATATAGTGGATGGGATATAAGATGCTTGTAACTTCCTTGGCATGTGCTACATTAATAGGAGTATACAACTACACAGTGTATATAGTGATCAGACATGATCCCTCATCCCCCAGCCTGACCAGAAGTGACATGAAGGACCAAAATCTATGATCTTCAGGATTTTGTTCCACGTGGAAAATTCAAAGCTAAGGTAGACTTGGAAGTTTGTGTAAAAACAAACCATTGTTCAAAGACTGAAGAAGTAATAAGATGTGTGAGGCTGTAGGAAGCTGGAAGCAGGGGTCATAAACTCACTGAACCCGTGAAGTCCAGACTCTATTGTTTCTCCAGATTCAGAAACTATTAGGAAAAGTATGGATGAAAGCTAGATGTGATCACTTGTGTTCCCAATGAATTCATTATACCTGCACATAACATTTTTACTTTTTCTGTGCACGGAGCCCTGAGGCCATATACACAGAAGTCAAAAGAACACTGCCCATATGGATCTACTTGCAGGAGAACCATTTTAAGGTGCCAGTGTAGTCCCAGGCACTGACTCTCTAGAAAACAGCATCTGCAGAGGAAATATCCAAAAAAAGTAGAAGAAATTGGGAACTGTCTTTCTACAGGAAAGCATTATAACCGCAGGAAGCTTCACCTTTTCAAAAGAAGT
This sequence comes from Numida meleagris, assembly GCF_002078875.1. Classification (NCBI taxonomy): domain Eukaryota; kingdom Metazoa; phylum Chordata; class Aves; order Galliformes; family Numididae; genus Numida; species Numida meleagris. The sequence continues at coordinate 188,924,453 of NC_034409.1, read as the reverse complement.
CTACCTGCATGTATACAAACAAATTTTAGAATACTAATGAAATATATAAAAAAGCACAAAGTTGGATCCCTGTCCAAGATGCAATGATTCCCAGGGGAAGTTTGCCCGGGATATAGCTCATGACCACAATGATCACTGTGCTTGAATTTGGTGGTAAAGCACCTGGAAATCACATCTACTATATGAAATGTGAGAGACAAAGTGCCCTATATAGCACATAAACATTGTTTGTGGGTGTATGCATACTACTGATGATTCATTAAAAACTTTCTTAGATACAGAAGATAAGAGATGAATCTATGTGACTATATAAAATTATATATTTGTATATATATGACATATAATATCTTTTGTATATAAATATATATGTTTGTGCATGTGCATATGTGCATGCACTTAAATATGAGTGTATATATTCCCGTACTAACTTTCTGATATTTGTTCACTTGCCTGACAGCAATATGAATGTAATATTGCCTTAGAATAGATGGTATTTAGGAACCTAAATTCCATATCTTGCTACTATATTGCTGTTAGCATTCCAGTTTCATATTCTAAAGATATTGACTTTTTTCTTCTCATAATTTCAGAGTGAGGGTATATGAATGTCATTCAAGAGAGGCTGTGTTTAACCTAGAAGACACATTTTTTCTTTAACACTGAACATTAATAATTTACACTCTAAGATATTAAAATATTATCAAATCCCACGCATATTTTTACAAGATCCACATGTGAAGGGCTAGTCTTCCAATCTCTTTTTGTGAGCAAAGTTCTTTGTATGCGATCTATACATAAGAAACTGTGCTTTCTTAAGATATTAATAATAACTGTTTATAACACTATTAATTTTCAGTAGCATTTGTGTTTAGGAAAATTAGTGGCTGACAAAGACCTGTGAATTGGAATTCACACCAAAAATCAAACATTAAAAAAAGATATGGATATGATGTGACTGTTGATTACTTTGCAATTTCTTTCCCTATGCTTATGATCTATTTTGCAGTCTCCATTTTAAAGTCAAGATGAAAGTCAATTCAGGCTGAAATCACAAGGATAAGAAAGCTGTAGTTTAGAGGTCTGATTCTGATCTCATGCAGAACCAGCTTCTCAGAAGAATAATTCTTCATTATTCCTATATGACACTGTGTCCTCTTCAACAGGAACTGTTGAAAGATGACATCTCATTGATTAGTAACTTACATGACATCTCATTGATTAGTAACTTACATGGATCACAGTCTTAAAGCAGTAGTCCATTCATGGTTTTATTCCTGATTTAAAGTTATGTCTCTGAAATACCAATTTGTTCTCTCCATTTACCCTAGCATGTACATCAACATGTGTTTTCCATAGCAAATCAGCCATTAAAGGCATAGATGTACATGGTCATGCATTCTCTTCAGAAAAAAAAATATATATACAGCTGTCTGCTCACTAAATTTCTCTGTGAACCTGTCACTGTGGTTTGGAAAAGGAAACTGGGCTGCATTATTGTGGAAGCACTGAGCTGTGAAATCCCATGTGTCTCTATGTTAAATTAAACTATCTAGGAAGGATATGAGGAGTGTTGTTGTATGTGCAAACTTTCAAAAATACTTTCCAAAAGCTTCATTGATGTGGGAAGAAAGATCCTACTGTCTTGAAAAGAAATCTGTCCCTAAGCCCAGAGAAGCTGTAGGAGCCCCACTCCCGGAGGGGCTCAAGGCCAGGTTGGAGGGGCCCTGGGCAGCCTGAGCTGGTGGGTGGCAACCGGCCCAGTGTCGGGATATGGAGCTTGATGATCTTTAAGGTCCCTTCCAACCTAAGTCTCTCTGTGATTCTAAGATAATATGTATATTTGGGCTTTATAATAAGTACCCAAGCTTAAGCCAGTACTTGAACTGAGATTAAATTTTGACCTTAACCAAAGTTCTTGACTTTTCAGAATGGTTATCTTCCATATGAATCTTCAGCAACAAATTTTCTCTCAAATCTTTATAAGAGGGAAAGTGCATCTAGAAGTTTACTTCCTTATCTATAATAGTCACAAAGAACTACAGTCTTCAGCCACATTAATTCAGATAAAAGCAATCAGATTTTAGTGAGAAACAGCCTTTATTGCCAATTATAACTTTTCACTGAAGGTGTATGTGTGTGTTTGGAAAGAAGAGATACTCCTGGTGCAATTTAACTTAGAAAAGGTGGATGACATCACAACTCCATGCTTTAAATAATTCAGTATGTTACAGAGCTAAAACCACTTGAACTATTAATACAAGGTTCACCATATTTATTCTCTATCTTTGCTTCTCAGTTTTGTCCCATGACAGTTTAATCTAATGCGCATTTTCATTCCAAAAGAAAAAGAATATTAACCAGATGTGCCACTTAAAAAGCAGTTAATCAAACTCACAGAAACTGTTGTTGGAGCAGAAACATGGAAATCATGTCATTCAGTCTTAACGTATGAGGCCTAACCATCCCACAGCCAAAACCCAAAATGCAGTAGTAGAATAGTTCATACTGAGAGTAATATTAAGAGGAATCAATAATTCATTCTACTGTAAACTGGACTATTTCTTTGTAATGTAAAGAATTAAATGTCTTTTCATATTCTCAATTGTTTATGTACTCAAATGGTACGGATAAGTCCAGCACCAATGGATAAACTTAGTGTACTTCTTTAATGCTGGGCGTTTTGAACATGGATTCAGCAAAAGATTTTTATTCACTTGCTTTTGTTTATACAAGCAGCAATTCCCATTGCCTTCAGTGAATAATATCAATAGGAAGCATAACAGAGCTGGTGTGAGTACTGCTGGGTCAGAGGAAAGAGGCTGACATGGCGTAGTTACTGAGGTGCTAATTGGGTAATGCAAGAAACAGAGCTAAGTACAGAGGAAGGGCAGGAAGTTCAGCTAACTAGAACAAATGTGAGAGCTGAGCTCGAGGAACAGATACAAGAGGGGAAAAAAAAGAGAACTCAAGATTTATTTGATGTAGTAAATCATTACACTAGAAGAGTCAAAAGAAACCAGAAAAGCTGAGTGCTGTAGGCTGGTGTGTAAGCTTTTGCACTGGACTCAGCTGATGACTCCTTCATTAAAGCTTGGAGAACAACAACTACACTGTTCTTCAAAAAACCAAGCCAGGAAATCTAAGCCCTGTTATTTTGTTATTTTGTTCCCTAAATGTGATCCTCACTCTCAAACTGCTTGATGCTTCTTGCTAAAATAATGCCCTTTTGATGTGTCATTGATTTTGATAAAAGATTTTATAAACAGACCAGAGTCAGCCTTGTTCCTGCGCTTTAAATGTGCTGCTCAGCCTCTCTGCTTGGAGCCCAGACCTGCCTTTGTCAGAAAACTGGGCAGTCAAAGTGCTCTCATGCAAAGCATAAAGTCATTCCCAGTCAGCCTATGGCTCATACCTCAGCAGGTGGGATACAGGCTTGGGAAATATTTTTTTGGAGTTAAAATTTCAGAAGTGACT
>NC_034409.1:188894375-188920349 GCF_002078875.1 Numida meleagris | reverse complement strand
TTCCTTTCATTTTCCTATCCCTATCCCTATCCCTTTTCCCTTTAATTTTGTAATACTAAATTTACTAAATTTAATACTAATTTACTAAATTTAGTAAATTCATATCTCAGTCAAATCATATATAGGAAAATATTATATAAATTGTTTTTTACGAATATGCTGAGAGCATGGCAAGATGGGATATTCTCCAGAGGAGAAACATGGAGGCTTCATTGAGCTGAGACATCTGCTCATGGAGGTTTGTGCCCAGCTGCTAAGAAGGAAATCTGCACATTCCTCATTCAATCTTGTCTCAGGAAGGACTGAAGTGATATCTTGTTTGTCACTGAGGAACTCTAAAAATAAGTTGTTGAAAACTATTTTGTAAGTAAGAAGAAGTCTCCTGTTGGACACGCTATGGAGTTGGAGCAACGACAGTGTAGTGATGAAAATTTCTTCTGGCAAGGGGGCAGAAGAAGCAGCCAGGATCCCATCTCATTTACTCAATGAGCAGAGAATAAAGGCTTACTGACATCCAGAACTCATCACTAGATTCTCATGTTTAAGTTCCTTACCATTGCATCTGAGACAAGGGTTCCTTCTTCAAGGTAAGATTGTTGCTCAAAACTACATTAAAGACAGAAAGTCATTGTCAAAGTGGCATCCTTGTAGTTTTTATTTTATTTTATTTTTGACATTTTCATTATCTTTGACTTCATTAACTTTATTATCTTTGATTCCTTCTAAGTCACCACCAAATCTGGCTAAAAAGAAGGCAAATGAACAAGGCTGAATCTGGTCTTACAAGAGATTGAGAATCCATCAGGCTATACAGAGTTTAGAAGATACTGCTTTCAGAAATAACAGTGGGAATTATAGAAAACAGGAAATCTCAACTTCATTTTCTGCCAAAGAAGACCAAACTACCCTATGGTCCTGAATCATATATGCAGATCAGAAATCCATAAGCCTTGTCTTCTTTGGAAACAAATATGAAATAATATAAAAAATATGAAAATATAAAAAATATGAAAATATTTCAACCAGACCCAGACATTTTATACTACCTACATGTAGTTCAAATAAGAGACTCAGAAATTTACAGCTACTATTTGTCTTATACAGTATGCCAGATGCTGGACCACTACTATTCATCATTGGTACATCTGTCTGCATTAAAAGCTCTGGAAGGATGAAAAGCATTCATTTTCCCACTTAGAAGAACAAATCCAACCAGTGGTATTTGCCTTGTTGGATCCAAGGTTGGATAGGAGTGTGGACAGGTCCTCCTCTGGGGAGATATGCCAAATCCAGTTACTAAAAATGAAGTTTTTGGCTGCACCATGCCTAGAAGCAGGTACAGTTAGCTAAATTACCTTGCACCATCCCCAGATGCACCCTGTGCTTAGGGCTGAGCCTTCTTGAATGCTCACACTCACCTGCCTATGAAGATGGTGTAGTTATTATAGAAGTCCTTGCCAGTACTGTTGATTGAAAGGATTTTACTAAGCGTGGGAGATGTTCATACACATTATGCATCATAGCACCATTTCCTAAATCCTTCCTTGGGAGCCCAGTTTGTTGTTGCTACTGAGTTGGTGCCTAAAGATCTCAGCGATGATGTGCAGACTTACAGTGAGATTTGTATCATTTATTTTAATTAACTAAGGTGCTCTCAAAGCTCCACAGGTTCCCTCTATAGCTAATATGAGAGAAATAGATGCCTTCAGAGCCTGGTTCAGAGCAAAAAAATTACACACTTCAGCTGAAGTCCTCTGAACTGCTTCCTGAAAGAAGTTTCTGAAAATGTTTGAACATTGTTAGAATAGAGGAAGAATGTCTCAAAACTCCAATGTCTAGCTGAGAGAAAAGGGTAAGAAAACAAAACAAAACAAAACAAAACTCACTTTTACAAGCATGGGATTTCAATAACAAATCCAACTATTTTAGCTCAACCCACAGAATGTTTTGTCTCCAAATAAAGCCATTTACTTAAAAACTTTGTCATTTCTTTCAGAGTCTTGCAGGAGTTATGATTCAACATTTCATATCACTAATTTCATTTTTGGAATGAATTACCTGATATAATGCATCATAGTCCTCAGTCTTGATCAGAGGAGGTAATGCATCAAATATGAGCTGAACATCTGTCATGCATTAGGGGAGATGAAGTCCTGGAGATTTTCCTGGCTGTATGATAGAAGGAGACCAAAAGTCACTGGAACTAAAGTTCCTATGACACTTAGGATCGGATACATTTAATCTAATTTTAGACATCTGTGGTATAGGAGGCCACATTTGAACTAGCTATCTAGACTTTATGTATAACCAGGGGTAGAAACCAGGCACTTTTGGAGTGACAATCATTCCATTATAGACATCTATAGCTAGTCAGGTGATTCCTTTATTTCTTTTCACTGATTTCAAGGAAAAGCAAGAGGACTTGGGAGTAAATGACTAACTGCACTGTAGTCAGTTAAGAAGGTGAAGTGATTTTCAGTAGTAGGGAAAACATTTGCAGAAGAATATTTTCTTTTCTTGTTCAGAATTTTTCAGTTTGGAAGTATTTTTGTAGAAGGAGGGTAGCAACTTTCCATGAAAACAGCACTGTTTACAGGAAGAAATTATTCTAATCATAGACCTATGTTTTCTACCAAAAATAATTTTAAAAGAAAAATTTCAGCCAGCCCATTTCCTTAGTCACACATGAGTGAAAACCAAGTTTTTATTTTAATTTTTTTTCCCTTCTAACTACCAAGCGTACAAATATATTCTCATGTATTAGAATCATGCTGTGTTCTTTCCTGACTAAATATTATAATCAGAAGTAAAGGGAATTCTCTTTGCTTATCTTGTAATTTTATCACATAACCTTTATTGATTTTGCAGAATGAAGCAAATATTCTCTCCATAGGACAGAAACATCTCATCTGTGCCAATATTTTGGAGCTTCAGTTGTGCATTTACCCCCACCCCACTGCAAAGACAATGGGAATTTTTTCTTCCATTTGTGTTTTTCCTCAGTATTTGCCTAATTTTGAGATAGCAGATACTTTCTAAGTCTTTTACAGGTTCTGTGATCTTAAACATGTCATTCATTTTTCTTTGTGGTTTACAACCAAAGAGTGTTACCTGTCCAAAAACTAATTCAAAAATAAATCTAAAAATATATGAAGGATGACCTTGGGTTTTTATAAGAAAAATATATCCTAAATCATAATACAGACACAAAGCAGAATCTCCCAAGATTTATGCCAGTCTTTCTGAGAAAGACTTAATTTGTACATGTCCCTTATTGTGAATTAAACCTTAAGGCTATTCAAATTAAAGTGGAACAAGATCCAGGGAGATGAACATTACTATTCAAGAGAAGAAACATGTATACTGTCTAACCTGCTTCTTCTTACATTTAATATGAGAAGCTGTAGATGCAAAATAATCTGAAGAGCTGAATTGAAAAACGATGAGTCCACTCAATATTTGGTATCAGAAGCAGTCACTGTTTAGAAGTGCAGATACATAGAGTCATGACCATACTGACCTGATTTACAATCCTCATGCCAGAGATCACACGACACCTCAAGCGCTTTGCTTCTACGGTGTTTTTTTTCCCAAACATTGATTTTGGGATAAAACACTAAACAAATCTTGAAAGAATCACTAAATAAGTCTGACATTAGACTTTTCTTTATTAATATGTAAATCAATAAGCATAAAGGAACACATTCAATAAGAATAGGAAAAGCCTTATGAGGCAGATATCTTAATTACCACCTCAATTAAAATTATCCTTCAGCTCAGGATGACCTCTTGCATGTAAATCACTAGATTACCTCTATCCTTCTATAACTCAGAAAGAACACAAGCCCTTAAAAATTACCTGTAATGAATCTTGTACTTTTCACAATCCCTCTGACATACTATGTAGAAGTGGGAGCTGTAACACTGGAAGGGATATTTAAGCCATTAAGTTCAGCCTCCTGATATTGCAGCAACCATGCTATACAAACCTTTCATAAAATTATTAAGACCTATCATAAAACTAGCTAGGTTTTGCTCATATTATTGCAAAGCTGTTTCAAGCTCTAACTGCTCTGTTTCATGTCGAGGTTTATCTATTTATTGTTGTATCTGACCAGTATTGAGACTTTGATCTTAAATCATTCTCCTTAGCTTGTTCTCATTGCTCTGATATTTAAGTGATTTTTTTCCAACTTGAAATCAGCTGATGCAGCTGATATCAGCTATTCATGTCCTTCTCTTGTGATATTAATGTTATCAAATGGTGACTTGTAAGAACAGGCTTTTCTCTTTGTTAAGAAACTCCCTACAGGCTTTGCTTTCCTTCTGTTGCTGTTTGTTGGTATCCTTCCATCATTCAGTCACAGTCAGATGCAAAGCTAGTCAAGGCTTGGTCTCCTTTATATTTTTCCCTCCATTAATCTTTACTACAAGATTTATTTGGACATGTTGATCCAGGTACTGCAATAAACATTTTTATAGAATTCTAACAGTGAATAAATGAATAGAGCTCTGCAGCTACAAGTACTGTAGTCTGTTATTAACCTCACAAGTTGAGAACACCACACAACCAGCTGTGAAGCCATCTTCCTCTTCTCAGAATTCAAAAATATTCAGTCCACCTGCAGAGTGCCAGGTTAAAAGTAACATACTGCTGATGCATGCCACTTAAACTTGAAATAAAGTTTGGTAATGAACTGTATGTGTGCACGTAGTAGATAACATAAGCTTCAGAACACAAACGTATATTATTTATGTATTTATGTGAAGGAGTATCTCAGAATTTTAGTGTTTTAGGAGCTATGTGAACTAAGAAAAACAGACAAAAAGTATGGCAATCACAAAGAAATGGTATGGCAAATTCAGGCAGTCTGCAAGGCTGTGGGCTGTGCGCATCTAGCCTCTAACAGATCTCAAGCTTAAAGTAGATATTATTTTTAAAACAACTTTCAAGAAGCATAATATAATTAATTTAATGAGAATGAGGCATGCAGGGGAAAGCATAAGTGTTTTTTTGGTGAAACAGCGTCAATTTTCCCCATATTTGCAGGTCCAGAAACCGAAACTTGGTTACCTCTGTTCACTGTGCTCATTGCTACATGAAAATTATACACAGACTTTTGTATTATATACAAGCTGTTAAAGTCTCTTTGAACTAAAAATGCAACTGTATACATTGTGTAGCCCTATCATATATTAATATTAAATCTAACACTCTGGGAGCTCTTGGGATTCAGTGTTGCTTGTATTATTATGTAGTCTTTTTTATGTAACTATTTTTTTCCTTGCTTCTTCACTTTTCTCATGATTCTTGTAATTAAAATCTCTTTTCATGCCATTTGGCATTTCACCATCTGCACACAAGGAAATACGTTGGAACTGGCCTGCCTCTGACTTCACACTGTCCACTAATTAAACTGGGTTCTAATCGGAGATTCTTAATCACCCTTAATTTTCAGAGTACAAGGTGGTTGTGTCTGTACTCATTTCCCCAGCGACTTCTTAAAGGATGGCTGTACAAATGAAAACTGACTGTACAAATGAGATTGCAGAGTTCCATATTTATTCCTTCGCAATCATTCCTGATCAGATTTGTTTCATTTACGAGAAAAGTCGTTATTTTTCTAGCCACTACTTGGGTAGATTTTATCTGGAATCCAGAAATCAAGCTGTGTCCTTTGCACCTGTACTTTCTAAAACCAGTAGGAAACAAGTAAATAAATAAAAAGCTCTCCAAGAGGAATTGTGCAGGGAGGGACGGAGGATATCATGGAACATCTTGTTCCAGCTTTTCTGATAATGTGGATGTTTTAGATAAAAATGTTCTGGATTTCACCAGAGACCTCCTACAAATTTCTCTCAGTATTTTGGGAACTGAAAACTTTAAAACAGAAGCTGAAAAGTGACATTCATATGGATTGTCATCAAAGATTTTTTTTTTCACCACTCGGTCACATGAAAAGACATTTTTTTCCTCTAATAACTCATTTTCATTTAATTTAGCATTTAATGCACTGATTCCACTGAAGTAAGAGTAACTTACCAAATTAAGAAGACTAATTGACAGACAGTTTGATCACAGTGGAATCTTACTGCAGCTGCTTTAATGTCACAGCTAAGGGAAAATTATAAAAGGAATAATACATTGGATATGTTCTTGGCTGAGAAGCATCAGTATCCAGAGAAAACCCTGTATACTTGGGTTGCTTTGTCAGTCGAGTGATGCAGAATGTACACTTTCCATTCTATTCCCTTCCAACCTGTTTTCATCTTGTATTTTAGACTGTGAGCTCCTCAGTGTGAGCAGGATTTTTTAGCTTGCTTACACATTTGGTTTATAATAATGAGACACAATTTATTATTCAAGTTGTTAGCAAGTGCTGTATTGTAAATCATTGTTATGTTCTCTTCCTATTTCTTTCTACAAGTGCATTTTAAAGGGCTGTTTTTCTAAAAATGTCTAACTCACTCTGTAATTTATTATATTGTCTTTCTATACTCTGTGGTTCATTTGCTAATATAAGAGAGGGAATATTGCCCATATCGGAGAGGGACTTTTTACAAGGACATGTAGTGATAGGACAAGTGGTTAATGGCTTTAAACTGAAAGAAAATAGATTAAGATTCAATGTAAGGAAGAAATTCTTCCCTCTTGGGGTGGTGAGATACTGGAACAGGTTGCCCAGAGAAGCTGTAAGTGCACCATCCCTGGTGGTGCTCAAGGCCAGACTGGATGGGTCCTGGTCAGCCTGATCTGTTGGAAGTTGTCCCCTCCATATGCAGAGGTTGGAACTAGATGGTCATAAGGTCCCTACCAACCAAACCATTCTATGAATCTATGGCACCATTTTACACCATTATAAATTATTTAGAAGTTGTTTGTCATCACTTTCCAGCACACTACATTATCAATATATAGGCAGATCTTACCCGAAATTTTCAAATGCTCACTGTTATCCCAGTGTGATATGAGTGTGTTATAGTCTCCAGATGATAAAAAGTTCAGAACCTCTGTCAGGTATGACATTATTCAACCTTTCCACCTCCTCATTGTAACTGGAGACTAGCATGAAACCAAACGATGAGCGTAATGTTCTTCCCTCACCTGACTGTTACTTCATGCCTGGGATACTGGTTGCTTACATTCAAGGTAATTCTTGTTCTCACACCAGTCAACAGTGAGAAAACACTGAAATCAACCCGTCTACTTTTTTCACATGGTATTAAAGACACAGTAAATACTAGCAATCTGATCACTGAGGTTCACCTTCTCTCTGTCAGTCCCTCTCTCATAGTGGTAGTATAAATTTTTCAAGTAATAAATTTGAGCAAGTCAGTCTGAAAGATAAGAGAGAAATAACGGTTGTAGGATTTTAGAGAGTGGGATTCAGTGTCTTGCTGTGCCATGCTGTGCCATGCTGTGTCATGCTTCATTTGTGAGACTTGGGCAAGTCAACCTTTATCTTTGTGTTACTCATTCCTCAATCTGTGCAAGGCAGTTTTGGGACTAAATTCATTCCTAATTACAAAAATGCTTGGATACTGTTCCAGAAATTACAAGACATGACTGAACTGCAGTCCTAAGCATTGCATCTGTCCAGGTGCCTGTACAGCAAACCAGCCTTGCACGTCAGCTGTATCTAGGATATATCTCCACCTTCATCTTCATATTTGTCAGTTATTGATTATGTATTAGCAATTGGAGGTCAAGAGATGGATGATGTGGGGCATGAATTTAAATATATGCCCCCTGTGGTGTCACAAGTAGTCAAGATGAAGGAAAGTGGTTAAAGAATGCTCATATCATCACATTGCTGTATGTGGTGGAGTAATATATGTGCATAGATACAGCCTTGAATCACCACATTTAATGGGTAGTATTTTGGAAAAAATGTTCAAAAAACAGTTGGAATTGTACCGATGACAGAAAAATCTGCCTCATGCTGTTCACGGACAGAAGGAGATGTGAAATATTGGTAACACAGCTTATTGCACATGTCAGTGGCAGAATTAACACTGAACTGTACATCATAAAGATACAGATCATTGGCAGGATACTCAAAGAATACTGGTGACTTTATTGATGTCATTGTTCTCCTCCTCCTATTTCCCCAATGTCTAAACCCAGGAATATCTCATTAAACCAAGTCTTTTCAGGGAATGCTAGGGAGTATGGAAGTACAAAAAAATGCTAGTAAAACAAGAACTGCCAGCCAAAACCAGCAAGATCATTATCAAGAAAATCTTCAAATGCTACAAGTATAACAGGGACAGTTCTGAGTGCTAATGAGCATCCACATAGGAAAAGCATTTTCTCACCCCCTGAGGAAGGGTCAAAACCAGTCTGACAAACTCAGTGTGCCTCAGCATTGGAGGAAGAATACTCATGAAAAGGTCCACAGGTGTCAGAGAAAGAAAATTTTTAAAGGCACACTTAGAACAGAGAACTTGGATAAAGACAGGTATGGGACAAATATAGATACACATGGGCACATTTATATGTACATGTATGCATGCATATGTATGTATGTATATATATGTAAACGTGTTATAAATTTGTACTGTTTATCCACACAGAACCATTGAAAATTCAATCTCTATCTCTGAGAGCAATGTCGAAATACTTCCTGAACTCCAGCAGGCAATGCTCTGGGCAGCCTCTTCCAGTGTCCAACCACTCTCTGCTGAATAATCTTTCCCATATCCCCCCACCCTCCCCTGACGCAGCTCCATGCCTTTCCCTCAAGCCCTGTCATTGTCACCAGAGGGCAGAGAGCTCCCTGTGGAGACCTGCAGGCCACCATGAGGCCTCCTCTCTGTCTCTGAACAAACCAAGGGACCTCAGTTGCTCCTCATACATCTTGTTCTTCAGACCCTTCACCATCTTCATAGCCCTCCTTTGGACACTCTCTAGTGGTTTTATGTCCTTTTTATATTGTGGTGCCCATAGCTGCATTCAGTGCTCAAGGTGAGGCCACATCAGAAAAGAGCAGAGTATTTGTCAAACCATTCCAATCATCAGACCCCCAACTCTTTTCTAGAATCTTGAATCAGTGAGACTTCACTGCATTAGGACTCAGCTCATCAAAACACCTTGTGGAGTCATCACCCAACAGAGGAAAGGCTCCCCTCGCTCTTTTATCAGCTGCTACTGTTCAACATCTTATTGTTTCCCAGCCATCTTTTCCCAAGATAGTCCATCATGAAGCCAAAAGATCTTGGGGTCCTGAGGAAGTCTGGATGCTGTGCCTCAAGAAGACTCAAAAGCAGTTGTGTCTTGCCACTGCTTTCCTTTCAATTTCCAACATCTCTGCCCCTTAACACATACATGCACACACTCTTCTGATAAGGGATTCATAGCAAAGTGGACTACAGTAAAACATCTCTAAACTTCTTTCACCCTCATTCTCCTCTTCCATTTTTGCAGCTCACAAAGAATGAGATCTACAGTGACTTATCTGTACTGAAAACACAAGTGCTCTCACTACATTTGTACCCAAGTCCCCTCGACTTCTCCCTCTTAACCATAAAAATATAAAGCAAATGTTTAGACATACAACTGATCAAAAACTTCACCAGTAAAATGCGTGTGAGGTATTGGAACAGGCTGATGGGGAGGTGGTGGAGTCACCAAGCCTGGAGGTTTTCAAGAAAAGAGTACATGTGGCACTGAGTGACATAGCTTAGTGGTATGGCAGTGATGGGTTAATGGTTGGACTACATGATCTTAGTGTCTTTTAAACCTGAATGATTCTATAATTCTATGTAACACTATTGAAATATGCTGACAGTGACTCACAGGCTTCTAAGGATCCTGCTGAAATCAAAAAGTGTTATTTACCTTCTTTGGAAATCAAAAGATTCTGTATGCTGTTATTGATCAGTATCAAAAGCAGCTTTTCCCCAAACTTTATGGCACGCTAAAATCATGTGCTTATATGAGGAAAAAGATAATATATAAATAAATAAAAAGGAAAGAAAGAAAACCAAATGAGTTTTGGGAACTGAATGCAGTAAACATGTTCCTGAATACATTCATCTAGTATTCACCCAGTTCCCATACCAACAGGGAAAAGTAGCTACTTCCATTACAAAATGCAGAATATAAGCACCAGCTCTCTTGGTACTTGAAGAAGAGATTTTATTTCAGAGAATAAAGAAGCTCAGTTAGTAATATTAGCTATAGTTGAGCCTACTTTTCTCCACTACTGTTATAGATAAAAGGATAACTTCTAAATAGTGTATTCTTCAGTGTTTCCCTAGCTGATAATTCACAAAATCTGCTTGTCAAAACTGCCATAACTTCAGTTCATCTAAAGAGTGGTGGTGTAAATGCCAGAAACATACTCCTCAAAACCTCAGCTTCCATCATCCATTTTATAAACTATTATCATTTAGAAAGAGTAAGTGTAGTTCCTGTAATTCTTTTTGAGATACTCTTCCAATTTGCAGGACAATGTGTGGTCTCTCTGAAAATTTATGATATATGTGTTTGTTCAAATATTAAATTGTTTTGGAAACAAGTCTCTTTATTCTGCTCTAATAAGTTTGGTGAACACAAATGCTTTCTACACTTGCCTCACTGAGATGTAAGATGTAAGATATGGATGAACTGGGTATACATTCCAGTATTTCCTTTCTTTTTTTGTTATTTCAAAATCATTCTTATTTTAAAATAGAAGTTAATTCAGGTTTTTATAAGAGAAATTGAGTTGAAATCAAAGGACATTTTCCCCAGGAGTGTTTTCTCAGAAACACTTTCTCAGGTGTTATGTCTGATGAAATTATGTCTCAAAGTAGAAAGCAAAGTTGCATTTGCTCTCGACTTTAAAATAGACTGGAATGAGTTCCTCATTTTGCTTATGACAGTCAACATTTAGGTACAATAAACAACTGGGTTTGGCAGATTAGCGCAACACAGGAACAGAAAACATGTTGACAAAGTGGAGTTTTCTGCTTTAAAAAACTGCAGTGCAACAGCTGCAGCTGCCAGCCAGAAAATTTGTGCAATCCTCTGTAAGTCTTCATGTATTATTTGTGTCTGTCATGTTCCATCAGACTTTTTATCTGATGTTGTTGATGCACCAAATGTTGTATACCTAAGATCAGGCTTGTGTCTTTCCATGTCTCCAACTCTGTTTATTAGTACATCTTAACACATGCAGAATTCCATGAGTCTATTTTGTAATGTAACTACTTGATTTTTACTAAACTTGTCTCTCCTTGCAGAAGTTTTTATATACAATTGCCTTAAAGCATGAAGGTCAATGCTATTCCTAACAATATTGTTGATACATTTTTTTTTTTTAAGCATGGCTCTTCTTTCATTCAGAAAAGGCCAACTTGTTGATTTTGACAACCCAATTCCTGAACCTAATAATGTCAAATGACAGAAAATTGGAATGTAGTCTTCCAAATTCTAGAAAAGACAGAAAGAGCATAATAGAGTTGAAGAATTTCTCAATGTCAAATCCAGGAGTGTTGGATCAGTCCCTTGCCCCCCAGAGCCCTATCGATGGTAAATAAAAACATGTCCTTTTGCTGTGAGAAAGAGAAGCTAAGAGAGATAAGTAGCTGCACCAGGCTTAAGAATTGAAGCTGATTTCCACATGTGTCAATGGCTTCAGGAGTACAAAGCTGTTTTCTTCTCCTTCACAGTAGCATGAAGTGCTTTGTCTGTTTGCAGGGTGGATGCCCCACAGAAATGTATAAAATTAGTATTTCAGGAATTCTGAGTATTTTCCACTTCCTCACAGTTTTCAGGAGGAGAGAAAACTGGTAGTTTTAGAGGACAATGCTCACAGCATCTGCTCAATTTGGACTTCACTTGATAGTGAAGCAGACTCAGTATCAAGTGGTAGACAAATTGAAGTGGTAGAAATATGCCAGGATAACGAAAAGTTGCTTGTGCTGGAAGTGATCTCACTGAGATGATCTCATGGTTATGCTGTGACACAATAACTGGGATTTCTCAGTGTCTCTCGTACTTTCTCCTTCCTCTTTATCTTTCATCTCCTTTTGCCTCAAAACTGTTTTGGTACCGTTTTGGTGGGTTTTTTTATTATTATTGTTTTGATGTGCTTGTTTTTGTTGTTGTTTTGTTCTGTTTTTCATTTCTTTTCTCCCTCCTTCAAGAAGAAATATAACAGCATGGGAAAGGTAAATGCACAGTTAGGAGAAACTCTGAATATTAAAAATCCTTCTAGATCTGAATCATTTTCTCATAAAATCAGAACTTCATGTTTTCTTAAAAATAATTAGAGTAGAAGAAACATTTACATAGAAAGAGTGGTAAGGAATAGGAAGTGGAAGCAAGAGCTGACTCTTCACATGAGTAACTGTGAGTATTCCTTTCCATGGAATAACAAATATCATAGAGGGAATTGAACCCCTCGCAGCATCATTCTTCACAAGATCCAGTTGTGATGACAAAAGCAGACATCCACCTTAGATGAGATGCCAATAATGCCACAAATGCCACAGGAAACATTTAGATGTTGTACCAAGGGACATGATTTAGTGGGGAAATATTGGTGGTAGTGGATGGTTGGACTGGATGATCTTGGAGGTCTTTTCCAACCTTGGTGATTCTGTGAGTCTACAATAAGAAGCAATAAAGTAACTATGAGCCAGAACTTCATGAACCCAGCACAATGCAAAACGTGTTCAAAGAACAGAACAGTCCAAGTAAATTTTATGAAATTAAGAAACTGTCAGCCTGATCCAGGCCTGTTTGAAGTCAATACAAATCTCTGTGGTGACTTGAAAAGGCTGAGGACAAAGCCCTCAGTGTACAATTTCTGCTGGAGATATTTGAAGTTTTAGGAGCTCTATAGGGAAGGCAAGACTGAAAAGGATCTCTTAGGTCATCAAGTCCAGTCACTCATTATTTCTGATATCTCATCATATACTCCCTTTCATTACTGCATCAGTCTCCATATATGAAAGCCAGAACAAAGATACAGCAGCTCAGTATTTCTCTGATGAAGTAGATAAGGCACAAGAGATAATCAAAGTAGTTTAATATCTGAAGTAAAATATTTAACCTGCAATGAAAATGAAAACAAGATGGTTCTGATCACTCCTATGAGGCTCATTGTATTCATATGAAGTCCCTAGTGACAACTGGGAAACCTAGAAAAAGAAAATATTTGCACTGAATTTACCAAGTGAAACTTAGTAACAATAACACAACAGATGATAAAAGGACAGAAGATAAAGACTAATCTTTCTTAGATATGTCAGTGCTGTGCAGTAAAAAGACATGAAAACTAGGGTGAAAGGCAGCTGATTTGACTCTGAGCTTAGAAAACAGAATAGGACTACTGAGTAAGGAGTTATTTGTATTGTATTTATTAAGTGTTTTTAAAGGATTCTAGAAAAGCTCAGGTCCCTGGAAGTGTAATTTTCAGCCTTTTTTTTTTTCCTCACTGTAGAAAATACAAATCACTGTCTAATTTACGTTATTTGATGTATTTATTTGTGTAGAAACCTTTCATTCTAAGAACAGAGATTTAATTAAGCACACTTTAAATAGAACACATTCTCAATGGAAATGCATGTTTTAAAACCTCTTTTTCCCCTTTAGGTTTCCTTTTTTTTCCAAAATTCTAATCTGTTCTTTGGATAGATATTGTGTTCTAAAAGAAGGTAAATGGAAGAGTCATAATGGATCACTTATAGAACCACATTTTCTTCTTATTCTTTTTGCAGTTAGCTGTGCATTCTTGTTTTCTCATTTTTTTCATGGAAAATTATTGAGACGGTATACTGTATGTTTGCCAGTTGTATAATGCAAGATACCTGCCATTTAAAATCAGAGTTCCAAAGGTGTGAGGTACAAGACTGTATCCTATCACTGAAGCAATGTAGTTCAGTGAGTTAGGTTTTCTGAGCATAATTACTAATTCAAAATTTGCTCATTACCAATATATTTATTTAATCGAGGCATTTTGGCAAATGTTCTTGTAACATTTTGGGGAGTCACCAGATGGCACTAAAACATTACAAGGTGCCAAAAATCATTACATTTATTGCCAACAAATACATTACTTTGCAATAAAATAATTTCTCTCTAGTTCAGCAACAGCTTGGTCTGATATCTCCGTTAAATTCCATTGAACTGGAGACACTGGCACATGCTCATTGAGCCAGAGAAGAGCAGAATGAGCTTAAAGACGTAGATACGTGATCCAAAGCCACTATACCACTGTGAATATTATCATAATTTTAACCTTGAGATTCTCTCCTTTTCTGAAAATCAAAGGCAGTTTTACAGTGCCTGCTTAGTACATCAGTACAGCATCTACTTCTTCCTAAGAAGGCAATAGTCCTTATTCTGTTCCAAATCTATCTTGCCTTCTTATCTCCACAGTGCAATGGCAATATTGAGTACCTGAGATACTGTTACTGAATTTAACATGAATCCACATTCTGCTTTATATACGTTGTTCACAGTGATTGACCACAGTTTTCTCTATCTTAGTTCAAATTTGACCCAAATCCTCTTTTTAAAGATGAGTACAAGAAAAATGATAACAATTCAAATTCTATTTAGAGATCTTAGAATATTCAAGAAGTCTTTTATTAAATATTGCACTTTAAATAAATTTTGTACAGTTATTATATAACTTATTTGCCATTCTTCTGACCACATTACTCTCATATTATTTTAAGTCTTTTCCTATCTGGCTTCACACCCTGCCCTCTCCAGTAAGAAAACCAAATATTTTTATCTTTTTCTTATTTACACAATTGATGCAATTTATCATGATATTTTATCCTTAGAGGAAAACATTCAAGTTGAAGAACAACATCGTATGTATAAAGACCTCCTAGGATAATTCAGAGAGCAAACATAATAGAATAAAACATGTTGGAATACAGAAAAAATATGTTAAAATTTAAAAATCTATATGGCGTCGCAGACTCGCTGTATTGTTTAGAAAAAAATGTGTGCTATTTGTCTGCACTCTTCTTAGAGATAGTTAAAAACTGTAACGAATTTTCACAGAAATTTCAACAACATTAACTGTGTATTTCTCTGAAATCATAGAATCATAGAGTCTTTTGATTTGGAAGGGACCCTTAAAGGCCATCTAGTCCACCTCCCCTGAAATGAATGGGGACATCTACGGCTGATGTGGTGCTCAGAGCCCTGTCCAGCCTGACCTTGAATGCCTCAAGCATGGTGCATCCACCCCCTCTCTGGGCAACGTGTTCTAGTGCCTCACCACACTTAAAAAAAAACTTCTTCCTTATACCCACCTTAAATCTCCCCTTTTAGTTTGAAAACATTTCCCCTTGTCCTATCACAACAGATCCTGCCAAAGATTCTGTCCTTCTTATAGCCCCCTTCAGATTGTCTCAGGTCCAGTTGGGATGCTTTACTTGTATTTTCTTTACTCTCTTCTCTGAATCTCCTTATACTCATTTGAAAAGTCATGTACTGTCTGATATTTCTACTGTTGCAGGGTCCCCTTTCTATCTGACTGTACCACCTAACAAAAAATGAGCCTTCAGTCTTTGTCTTACACTCCTAAATAATGCAGAGCAACAAATCTAATGCTATTCCTAACACTATTAATGGCAACAAGTACATTGTAGATTTTAACTCAGGTTTATATTCAACACCAAAATCTTTTACGGTTAAGTTTTCTTGCTTCATCCTATAACTCTTGATCACTGAGTACTTGAATTCTCAAAAACTCATTTACACACAAGGATAGATTTACATATCACAGACAGGTGGATCTATTCAATAGGAAGGACAAGAGAGAGAGTAGGACAAGTAGGGTCATTTGTACTCAGCTCCCCATTTAGAGAGTTTAAAATAGGGAATATAAGATGTTATGAGTAAATGTCATTTTTTTTCCACTGAGATATAAATAATTTCCATTAAAACATTATCTATTTCTGGACTTTTCAAGATGTGAAGAAGAGTAGTCAGAGTAATACTGCTTCAATCACTGCTTTTGACTCCAGATGATAGATACTCCAAAAATGTAATTGCAATAATAACAATGCACCTGCAACAATTCATTGTAGCGGGTAACAAGTGGTTATCCATAAAGAAATTTCACCTTTATGATGTTTACCAGTGTAGCACCTGGCATGGAGCTCAGAGCTGTATTTGTTCAGAAACTATCCCACAAAGCCAAATTGTCCCAGAGCTTTTCCCTGCTCTCTTCTCAGGGTGAATACAAGGCCATAATCTGGCCACATTCTTATATCCATTCATCACATTCTGAATTTCTGCATTACCTTATGAGGAAAGCAAGGAGACAACATATTTTTCTCCAGAGAAAATCCACTATATGATAGATGAAGCTTCACAAATACACGCTCCAGAAAGCATCCAATCATTTAAAGAACTCCCACAGCCAGCCACCATAACCTTGAAATATTTTGGAATACTTGATAAATCTCTTTTCCACCTAAAGCTTATTTCTTTTTCATGAAAAAGCATCACTAAACACTTTGGTAAATGTTTCGTAGGTAAATATTTTGCAGATCTTCCACTATGTACTTCAAAGTTTCCATTTACCTGGGTTTCTCTAGAGCAGAGATTGCCTAGAAGGGCTGTCATCTCCAGTGATGTTTTTGCAGTGTGGAAAAACACTTGCTAAGAGTGGGTACTCCGTGGCCCTTTGTTTCATCTTCCTATTTCTATTTTGTTTTGCAGATGGAATTACGAATTGCTGTTTTGTTCCTACAGATGCAACCCTAACGGTCTAAATATGGCAGCACTGAAGCAGTTCATAAACATTAATTAATATATCCTCATTACATCTCTCTGAGGAGAGTGATGATAGAGGAGTGAAGGTGTGTTGGTATGGATCCAGAGGTGTGAGTTCATGCCTCTCACTGGATTCATTCCAAGTATCACTCCAAGTCAGCTCATCTATAAATGAGTACCACAGCACTGGGGATGAGGAGATCACATGCAGCTGGATGGAATATTAACCATATCACTCCCTTGTGGGAAGTTATCAACATAAACTGTTGTACTTGCCAGACTAGCACAATCAGGCCTTGTGATAATTTGCTTCCACTGCATACAGAAGGTGCTGCTACCATCCCTCTGATGCCAGCAACTGGAGCAGAGAGAGATGAAGACCCTCATCTTCAAAGACATTTGAAGATCTAAATCTTTGTAAGCTCAGTGGCAGTTAGCCACACAAATACTTAGAGTATCTGAATCTAAGTAATTTGTCTCAGTTTCTCTCAGTAACAGAATAGAAATCTAACCCTGACTCATAGTCCAGGCAACTGGGATATTTGTTCTCTCTTCTGCAAATCTTTGCTGGCAAAAGTAATAATTACTCAAGAGAGTTACCCCACTGTGTTGAAGAAGAGTGTCTTGAAAATACATATGCATTGTCACACAAGTGGGAATTAAGTTTGTTTAGTCATTGGAGATGAAAGCTAATAAATACTATTTTGCATTCACTGTTTGTTGTACTCATTATTCTCATTAAAAGATCCGACATTGTTTTCAGCATGGAGCAAGACAATCACTGCCTTGGAGAGCTTATATAAACTTTTCATCCAAGAAACTCACAAGGCATTTATAAATAGTCATTAATTAAACCACTGGAAATTATAATATGTCTTTATAGATGGGAAACTGAGGTTCAGTCTTCACTATATCAGTCAGAGCATCACTTAACTGATGTCCAAATGGAAATAAAAAGCTGTTTCACTGATTTCTGGCCCTGCACTCTAATCATCAAACCCATTTCCTCCTAATAAATAATTTAAGTTGTTTTTATGTTAATGTTCTATAAAGAAATGAGAATTTGTTTAGATTGCCCTAAGGTGAGTGATGATAAAAATGTAATGCAGATACATGGCATCTTGCTTTTCCTCTAAGCACTTCACTGTATTGTACAGACAATACAATGAAAGTTTTGAAAATTAAATGCTCTATCATTAGCTAAATAGGCAGAAGGAACTGTCTAAGTGATTAATAAGGGACTCATGTTGCATCATTTAGAGACCATACTACACTGAAAAGTATCCCGTTTTATCAGATATTTTTTGGAGTCTGTTAGATGTACTAGAAGCAGTGAAGCAATAAATACATCAAAATACAGAGGTAAACAAAATCATAAAACATCCAATGTGACAACTGAAACACCCAAGAATACATAAATATTTATGAAGCAATAGGTACTTCTAAAACACCCACTAGGTTTTCATTGGCTTAAACACTCCAATCAAAGCATTGTATGTTCACATGATGGAGGACATAGGAATTACATGGCAGGGAAAGGAAAGAATGGCTTCTTCATGTATATCAAATAGCTTAAGTGTGCTTAAGTTGCCCAGTACTAAAAGAAAAATGATAGCTTTCATGTGATTTGAGCACTAATATACCAGCTTCCAGACACAGACCATTCCAAAGTTCATGTCAAGCAACTCAATATATTTCTGCAGATATCAAAGAATCATAGAATGGTTTGAGGTTGACAGGGACATTTCAAATCATCTAGTTCCAAGCCCCCTACTATAGGCAGGGGCACCTCCCTCTAGACCAGGTTGCTCACAGCCCCATCCAGCCTGGCCTTGAACATCTCCAGGGAGGGGGCATCCACAACCTCGCTGGGCAACCTGCTCCAATGTCTCACCACCCTCACAGTAAAGAATTTCTTCCTAATATCTAGTCCATATCTACCCTCTTCCATTTTAAAGCCATTTCCCCTTGTCCTGTTGCTACATGCCTTTATAATATGTCTCTCCCCACCTTTCCTGTAGGCCCCCTTCAGGTACTGGAAGGCCGCTATAAGGTTCCCCTGGAATCTTCTCTCCTCCAGGCTGAAGAGCCCCAGCTCTCTCAGCCTGTCCCCGCAAGGGAGGTGCTCCAGCCCTCTGATCATCTTCGTGGCCCTCCTCTGGACCCACTCCAAGTGCTGCGTGTCCTTCTTGTGGTGGGGGCCCCAGGACTTGATGCAGTACTCCAGGTGGAGTCTCACAAGGGGAGAGTAGAGGGGCAGACCTCCCTCACCCTGCTGGTCACACTTCTCTTGATGCAACTCAGCATACGGTTGGCCTTCTGGGCTGCAAGTACACATTTACAGCTCATGTTGAATCTTTCATCAACCGACACTCCCAAATCCTTCTCTTCGCAGCTGCTCTCAAGTCATTCTTTGCCAGTGTCTGTGCTTGGGATTGCCCTGATGCAGGTGCTGAACCTTGCACTTGGCTTTATTCAAAAGTGTTTTCATATTCATCCTTTTTTCTAGCTCACAATTCCTAAACAAATGTATGCTTTGAGACAACAGCTCTGGACACAAGGTTTTTAATGGAAGCAGCTAAATCCCTCAAATATCATGTAACTCAAATGTACCCTTGTGAGAGCATACTTTTTTTAGATTTGACTCAAATAAAAAGAGCAACTATAACTTTTTCCTTCTTCTAGGTGGTATTCCCTCCCTTCTGTGTACCAGTTTTTTGTATAGGTGGTCCAAACATACAGAAATTGAAACTCATGTCCATGTTCTCTATGCAGGATGAAACAACAGCAGCAGTTCATAAAATTTTAAAGGCTTTATATAATCAGGCTCCTATGGGATGAACATGAAAGCTGAACAAAATATGTAAGAAATGTATGCTTCCTTCATCATTTTTTTAAACATTTTCCATATTTTTTTTCTAATTTAAGGACCAGAGGGATCATTAAATCTATCTTTTTTTATATTACACACCATGTTCAGTACAGGCCCCAAAACTTGTGTCTAAAACACAATCTTTAAAAAAAGTTATCTAGTCTTCTTTAAAGATATTAAAGATACGGAATTAAGTACTTTCCCTCATAGTTTAATGTCATCAAACTAAAATTAGTCATCTCTTTTGGTGCCCCCTCAGAAGCAGGAACGCTGTTGAGGACAATGTGGGGAACAAAACAAAGTGAATAATACAGTGCAAAAATTCATAAGTTTCCTTTATTATTACTATTTTTTTTGTACTTTGTACATCATCTTCCCCAAATCCATTGCTTAGCATTAGTAATTTTGCTAAGAATTATGGCCCAAGTATTTTAAAGCAGACTTTTAGCTTCAGGGATGGAGCATATTTTGCACATAGGAAGTGTTATGACAAAGGCATGAAAAGTCAGGCAACCCAGGTTGAGATCTACTGATCTTTTTCTCTCCTCAGAACCACTGTGACCTCAAGTCATGGTTCAAGATTTTTAAATCCTGTATTTATGTACACACCTGTATTACTTTTTGGCATACTCTGTTCTAGCCAAGGGTTTCAAAGGAAAAATTGCTCCTAAAATTAGAAATAATAAATGTGTGTTGTGGCACTGTGTAAACATCTGATGCATTCCTGCCCATGCTGAATGAATTTAGGTTTACACACAGAGTTTTCAGTCAAAATTCATTTCTGTCACAGAATCATCGAACCATTAAATTTGGAAAAGGAATCATTATGGTTGGAATAGGAATTAGTACAATGGGAAATTTCCTCATGCCAAATTGTACTTATTTTTTGATGAATATTGCCTGAATAAATTATTTGTTGAATAAAAGTAAAATTTATAGACTATTCTTCTCTGATATTAAACTATCTTTTGTGTGAGTTCTGAATATAAATGTAGGGAGAGTCTGCAGCCTTTATTTATACAACGTAGCTTTTGCACACCTGGTATTGACAGTATGTCTTTTTACGATTTCCCAATGGCCTTATCTATGAACTCTTTCTAGTAGGATTTCGGTATCATCTCAATGAAATCAAGGAAATAAACTTTTAGCTGTTGTTATAGTTCTTCACCCAAGTAAATACAGAATATCATCAATAAGGTTGGCTGATTCTGCTACTTTCTATGGATTTCAAAATTTGGAACAAATTTATGAACCAAACTGAATCATCGGATGAAATTAGCTCTCCTACTTTGTCTCTGCAGGTTGGTTCTGAGCTTTTGTTCTCTCCACACACTGCAGGATGCTTCACCTCGGGTCATTTTGTTCTGAAGGACTCTAGTTACTATATCACCATGGGGTTAGCTAAACACTATCTTTAGCCCTGTAGATCACTTGCAGCAGCAGGAGGCCTCCACGCTCCCCAGCCTGGCTGAATACAGTATTTTTAACATTTCGTCAAGCACTTCAAGGAGACTTGCAAAGACAAATGAACTAGTGTAGAAGATGAGAGCACTAAATGCAAACATCTGTATTATTAAACTATGTACTAATAAACTAAAGTGGGACTGATCCTGCCTGGAACCAGCACCTGAAAATATATTTTTGTGGGTGTTCACCAGGTCACTGTGTGTCTCTCTGTAGAAACTAAAAGGCAAAGTATGTGATGAGAATTTCATTATGCTTATCCCTGTAAGTTTTTTCAGAAAAGCTCAATGTCTGCTGTCTACCGTGAAGTTTACAAAACCAAGTGCAGAAGTTTTTATTTAGGACCTCCTTAAGAGTTAGGTAAATTACAGGGCCAAGTGTTGGTTCTTAGAATGTGCAACCACCAAGAAAAAGTCACTTGTTTCTAACTCAGTTCTACATCTGCAAGTGTGTAAATCAGCAGAACTATATCTCTTGTTGACCTGATCTTGGCTGACACAATGGCAACCACTAAATTCTGAAGAAGAAGGACAGAAGAAACAGAAACTTTCCCACACTTACATGTCCCGACACAAAAAGCTGACCTGCATCTTTCTGAAATAATATATTCCCTAACAATTCCCTTAATATATGTATGAATATATAGACAATAGGTATAGATATGCACATAGAAATATGAATATATGTGCACATATAAGTATGTGTATATTTATATATATATATGAAAGCAGTATTAAAAAATAAAAAGCACTGCTGCCTTTTTATTATACTACTTTCTCAAGCCAATGTCCTAAGTAGGAGAAACAAATATCTGTGAAGGGAATATATTGTTCCAGAAAGATGCTGGCTATATATATATAGTGTAATGACAAGAATGACATCTGGCCAAATACTGAATGAAACATCCAGGGACACAAATTGTTTGCACGTGAAATCTTTAGAGAATTGAGAGAAGGGAGTCCACAGAGATTTGCTGGCATCTATAAGCAGCAACTGTTCTAAGTCAGTGTCATCTCAGTCATGGAATTTAAAATGGAAGTGCTGCTTATGGTTATATATTCTGTTTAAATATCACCTTTTATTCATCGTGTTTATTTTACATCTAAGCTAGCATTAGGCCTTCTGGACAAAGGAAAAAAAATCATCCAAGAAAGGAAAGTTTGGGGCTGTGGGTTGACAAATTACATGGAAAATGAGTAAATATTCTTTGCCACTTGATCACACTAGAATCTTATAGTAAAATACTCTTATTATTCTGGGAGATGCTTAAACATCCTTTATCTAGAAAGGTTAAATTACAGTACAGAAAAGCTGCATCTGAGAGGTGAGATGATTTCATAGCTACTTCAGAATTAGTGCAGTTTTTAAAACAATTTACACTCCAAGAAACGATTAACACATGCTAAATTTTCTATTAAAAACTAAATATGACAGTAATATCGTATGCAATGGAAAGGAAAATGGAAACTTTGAAAAGTAATTTTTTTTATTTTAATAAAAATTTGGTGTTTTGGAGCAGCGATTCCCAGATTATTGATACCTTTGCACTATCCTGATCATCTATCCAGTCACACTTAAGACATTCCTGTTTTCCTGAATCATCAGTATAAGCAACAATATTTTAATGTAGTTGCCTCCTTCACAGCAGTTAGGATCTCTGCTGGATTACAGGAGACTCCAACAAACAGTAGTTGTTTGTTAATGTAAAACTTAGGAAAAGTGTTCTATTGACCAAAAAAAGAAAATTCAAAATGCATTTCTCTAGATGGTGATATAATATTAAGGTAAACACTACAAAACATCCTTTACTCTTTACTTAACAGGTATATTCTGTTTCAGAAGCAGAAAAAAACAAGTGGGTCCATGTAACCTAAATGTGAGATTCAGGCAGTGCAGTCAATAAGCACAAATGAAATGGCTCAGTAGAGTGATAGTTTTAGAATAAGATTAAAAGTGTTTTAGAGATTATATTGGTTTATATTGGGAATCCAGAGAACTAACGCAGATGTACAGATTCCTACCTAAGCGTTTCAGCATTGTGTCCAAACGTTCTTTTCTAAGTCCTGTACTATAAATCTAGCCAACCAACACGTTGTTCTTTTATTTATATTCGTCTGATACATAAAGATTTTTTACAGTACAGCAAGGAAGGCAGCTTAGCAAGCATTAATCTGTATATTCTATGACAAAAATCACTTTATTCATACTATTAAAAGTATTAATTTCAGATAACAGTATAGGGTTAACTCAAAGAATCATAGAATGATTTGAGTTCGAAGGGTCCTTTAAAATCATCTAGTTCCAACCCCCCTGCTATAGAAAGGGACATCTCCCACTAGAATTCTGTGGAAGTGATGGAATTCTATTAAATATATTCCATAATAAGAAATTTTGTGTATTCTCCTAGTTTATCTGCAATTTTATCTGCAATTACAAAAAAAACCCACAATCTTTAACATTTAATTAAATGAATAGTTGATCATTCCTTGAACAAACTAAAGACATTTGCCATGTTTCTCAGTCATAGATTAGTTTGCACCAGTCAGTCTACAACAATCAGCACTCAGAATTTCAGAAAAAAAGTCAAACTCATGACTGAACAGACAGCCAAAATGTCAGCCAGGTCATTACTGCCGCTGTAGCTTTAGGCCCTATTATACGGATGGTTAATTGGCTAACAAGCAGGAAATGTAGTAGCAGTGAGCAAACACTTGTCTACAAGGTTCAAAATCCCATCTAAGCCAGATCTGATGCAGTGATCGATCTAGGACATCTGGCTGCAGGCGCCCACACATCCAAAAGGCTCTTTCCATTCTGCCTGCTGATTTCATTTCTCTTCGCAGCAGATAGGGTCAAAGACAAGGTGACTAGGAAGTGCTCCACAGCTGATAATTCTGCCCAGTGCTGGTGATACAACAGTCATACAAGGTTAGATGGGCTCCACAGTATGTTCAATCTGGTCACACACTATATCTGACATCAGTGCTGACAGGTACATGCTCGGATCTTCTCTCAGATTACTCAAATAATCTCAACCTCATAATAAAGGCACCTGAATTTGTATTGTTGAAGATGTTTTACATGGTGGATTAGAACCCACAACCAACACCTCATAACTGGACCTTCTGTCATTTATCTTCACCTTATTTCACTCAGTTAAATTTAGAACCAGTTTCATATTTCTTCTGCTGTCTTTGATATACATATACAAAACTGCACATTTCTCCCTTTAGTATGTCTTTCTGTTTCATTTTAACCATGGTCCAGTATATGAGAATTGGCTCAGACATTTATTTGATCAAGTCTCCTCTCTCTAAGGTATTTAATTCAATAATTTCATTGGCACTTTCATGCTACACATTTATTAGGATTTCATTCCCCCCAGGATCACAGGTTCTACTCTAAACAGTAATTTGTTGCCATAGTAGTTTATCTTCAGATACGTCTGAAGATTTCTGTTAACAGTGCATATTTCGTCTGGCAGTTCCATGCAAAGATTCACTAACAAGAATGGGGGGAAAGCAAGGAGAACTTACTCAGCTACACATGAGAGAAATGAAGTGAATTAATAGAAGGGAATTACACTTAGGTTTCAATCCCTTCTTTGTAACTTAATGAAAAGGAATGAGGAACCGAAGTGTGTGGGGAAGCTGCATCCCATGAAATATTACATTTGGACTGATCACTCTTGAAACGAGTTCAGAGGAGGGCCATCGAGATTATCAGAGGGCTGGAGCACCTCTCCTGTGAGGAAAGGTTGAGGGAACTGGGCTTGTTTAGCTTGGAGAAGAGAAGGCTCCGGGGAGACCTTGCTGTGACCTTCCAATACTTGAAGGGAGTGCACAAAGGAGGGGGAATTATTGTTCACAGAGGTGGACAGCGATAGGACAAGGGGGAATGGTTTTAAACTGAGACAGGGGAGATGTAGGTTAGATATTAGGAGGAAATTTTTCACATAGAGAGTGGTGATGCACTGGCACATGTTGCCCAAGGAGGTTGTGGATGCCCCATCCCTGGAGGCATTCAAGGCCAGACTGGATGTGGCTCTGGGCAGCCTGGTCTAGAAGGTGGCAGCCCTGCACACAGCAGGAGGGTTGAAACTAATGATCTTTGATGTCTTTTTCAACCCAGGCCATTCTATGATTCTATGATTCTATGATCCATGATTTCAAATAGATCTTAGAGCGAATGGTTAATCACTACCAGAGGATGCCAGACCTCAGCAGCTTATGTAGTCACATTATAAATGTGTGGCTAGTACTTCCAAAGCTGAAAGTATTCAAACATTCTTGAAGAAAAATTTTTCCAAATCTAAGGATAATCACAGGATCAATTTGCTCCATAGGATCCTGACCACAGGTATTTTCACTGTATTTGTCCCTCTCTTTGTCTTTATCTCCAGATTTTTCTTCTGCAATTTTGCACAGTTGTTTTTCAAGGCTTGCAAGCTCTTAGCTTCACCAGCACACTGCAGCAAGGATTTCCACAGCTTGATTCCAAGCACTGCAAAGACCTACCTGCTTGCATTCTTTTCAAACATGCAATTTCCTAGTTTTATTTAATTCTCCATTTTTTTGTAGTGGAAAAGACACTGAGAAATTATTTTGCTGTTGACAGTCCATGATTTTGTACATCTCTGATATATCCTCTGTCCATCAGCTCTGTCCCAGGCTGAAGAGATCAAGCATACATGGTCATCCTTAATACAGATATTGTATCACTCTTTTGATAATCTGAGAAGGAAGTCCTTTCTTAAGGTCTTTTTCAGCTTTACTAAATACTTGGCAAAATATATTTTGAAATACTTTTGAAACTGAAGATAGAGGGGAGGAGGAAGGAATAACTTGAGCACCTCCCCTTCGAGGACAGGCTGAGAGAGCTGGGGCTCTTCAGCCTGGAG
>NC_034409.1:188888995-188894285 GCF_002078875.1 Numida meleagris | reverse complement strand
ACAGGACAAGGGGAAATGGCTTTAAAATGGAAAAGGATAGATTTGGACTAGATATTAAGAAGAAATTCTTTACTGTGAGGGTGGTGAGACATTGGAGCAGGTTGCCCAGCGAGGTTGTGGATACCTCCTCCCTGGAGAGGTTCGAGGCCAGGCTGGATGGGGCTGTGAGCAACCTGGTCTAGAGGGAGGTGTCCCTGCCTATAGTAGGGGGGTTGGAACTAGATGGTCTTAAACGTCCCTTCCAACCCAAATCATTCTATGATTCATTCTGTGATAACTTTATACAAGTATTCAATATCAAAATGTACATTAGATTTCATGAATGTCTTCTTTCCTATTCCTTCTCTGGGTTTTCATTTGACATTTAACAGCTGATATTTCAACACAAATACTTGCCTGTCGTACTTCTAATTAGAGTTTTAAAACCATCAACATAACAGTTTGACTTGAGCTCACCTTAGATGAAAACAACCCCTGCTCTGAGTATGCTCCCCTAGAATCTGCAGGGCTGCTTGCTTTGAAGGGTAAAAGAAGAGGTTCCTGGCCCTGAGAACTGAAAGTAAAGAGATGAAAAGGGAAAAAAATAAGTTTTTTCAACATGCTGATTCTCTGATCTTCATCCCTTAAGAGACAAGTCCTCACCGTGCCACCATGATCTTGCATACGAGCTTTGGGTCGTGGGACTAGATGCCACTGCCACCTGGGAAGGGAGAAAGCCCTGGCTTTGTGACAACCACTAGGACATCTGCCTGGCTGTTAAGTTCTTTCTTGTCATCACAAGGCTGAAAGGCAGCATTTTAGGAAAAGAAAGTTCTGACTATCTACCCCACTCACTTGTGGACTGTTAGAAAATGAAATATACATGTTTCAACACTGTATAAACTAAGGATCTGCATTCAGTATTCCTCTTACAGCCTATAACAAATGTTTTGAAATAGTGAGCAACAACTTTTATTTCCATTCTCATGCTTAAAATTTCCACCTGTTTTGCAAATGCAGAATATAGATGAGGCAGCAATCAATAAAGTTAAATGTAATAAACATAAAATAAAAAACCTCACAACACAAAAATCCCTGCAACTTTATTGATTTTGCAGCAGCAGAAAAAGGCACAGCATTTGCTGGAGCTAGATTCAGAATACTGGATCCAGAGAACCTCAGTCTCTCTCCTTGCCCAATTGTATCAAGGTGTCTGTTGGCCATAACTGTGAACTCTTCAATATGGTCACTCTGTGATGGGTGTTCAACATTTTGGCTTGCCTAGGCTACACTGAGGTGAGAAGAATTGTCTTGGGCCACATATAAAATATAGACTAACGTAATGGATATAAGTAACCAAACTTCTTTTTCAAAAAAAAAAAAAAAAGTATTAAAACAGAGGAAAAGAGGGCAACAAAATCATAAAACTATTGGGTTGAACATCTTGCTGAGATGATTAACATGTATTCTGTCACAGCGCAAAGATGAGAAAAGAGATTACTTATTGTTATTTACAAAACGAGGGCAACTCTTTTCACTTTTGACATCCTCCTACCACCAAAATAAAATTTAAATATAATAATAATAAAAGAAATTGTTCAAATCATACAGGGATGCAGAAAAGTCTGGACCAGAATTTCAATTTCTGAGAAATGAATTGGAAATAAAAACGAATTAGAGGTAACCTGACATATGTTATTCTTCCCATCTGCCTTAAAATGGCAAAAATTTTCTTCTGATCACTTTGAAGGTGTAACTTGTCATTCATGTCTGGCTTAGCACACTGTAAGTGGATTATGCAATCACTCCTGGCTGATACAGATTTATAAAGGGTATATATTTCAGACTGATGGGGCTTGGTTGGCTTTTTGAAGGCTCATGAATATGGATTAGCACTAGAACCTCTAAAATCTTAGGAGTTAGATATATTATTTATCCACTATAATGAGCAAAATGTGATTAGCTTTCTTATGAGAAAGTGAGCAATATACTGGGAGAATTGGTGGAAACCTCACAGGAAAAGGACAGAGTCTGAAGAGAAAAAAACAGGGCATGAGAATATTTAGAAAGTAAATGCTAACTGAGGGGAGATTTTTAGTAGAAGAAGGCAGTATGAGTTGAACAGAAGGTCTACAGTCCTCTTTGTGAATGTTACCAGAAAAACTTGGAGTTACGCCCAGGAATTCTGAATCTTTCCCATTTTCTCATGAAATAAAACTGAGTTCTTGGAGAAGAAGACAATGTGTAGTACAGAAACTGAAAATTGTATCAGAGCATACATACACATAAGTTTGAAACCTCTATTTACAGATTTTGCTTGTACTTCAGATTTCTTGAGAAGAGGCAACAGGAAAGATAACAAAAACATGCAATAATGATTGATTTACTGAAAATTCTGTTATAATCAGTACAAAAATAGGAAGATATCCGATTATAGTATTGCAAGAAAATATCTATTTAAGACAGATCTAGATTGCAGAAATTGTTTCTTGAGCACATTGCCAAGGCCAAGACTTTAGCAAGTTCCAGAGGAGAAAGGATTTTTCATCAGATTTAGAAGAATACTCAAATGCTAGCGTAAACATTATTAGTATTAAGACATAAGTACTCCTAATGGAATCACAGTAGATCATAGGTCCTATTAAAAATTAATTTTACTTACTATCTTTGGAAATTTCCTTGCTTCTTCCCTTTGATGTTGGCCACTGTTAATGAGAAATAGTTCACCTTATCAAAAATTAGTTATGTTATTCTTCTATTTGACCTGCTGGTGGTCAAACAGTTTTCTTCATTACTATTTTGAGCTATAATAAGATTCAAGAATGCCTCAAACTAAAATTACTTGTAGAAAAATAAAAATAAAAATAAATAATGAGTAATCTGTTCAGATCTCCTTAAATTGTATCTTATTGTGTAATTTATAAAAAATATAAATATTTTAATATTTTTGTTACTTTGTCAGTTCATGGTTTGTGTAACTGGATATGACATCTCATATCCACTGTGTTAGTAACTGTTATTCTAAATGGTAACTATTTCATAGACTAGCATTCTAGCTGAAAAATCGGTATTCTAACTGGTCATTTATCACTGGTTTTAGTACCCAATGGTTATTTACCATGAGCCATAAAAAACAACTTACCATAATAAAACTGTATTTTCATAGAATAAGAGAATGATTTGGATTGGAAGGAATTTTTAAGATCATCTAGTTCCAATACCCCTGCTGTAGGCAGGGACACCTCCCTCTAGAGCAGGTTGCTCACAGCCCCATCCAGCCTGGCCTTGAAAATCTCCAGGCAGGGGACATTCACTCCCTCACTGGGCAACCTGCTCCAGTGTCTCACCATCCTCACAGTAAAGAATTTCTTTGTAATGTCTAGCCTAAATCTGCCTTCTTCCAGTTTAAAGCCATTTCCTCTCATCCCGTTGTTACATGCCTTTATAAAAAGTCCCTTCCCAGCTTTCCTGTAGGCCTCCTTCGGTTACTGGAAGGCCATTATAAGAACCCCCTGGAACCTTCTCTTCTCCAAGCTGGAGAGCCTTAGTTTTGAAACTGAAAAACTGAAACCTTTTAACTCTTCATGGCATAACTCATTTTGTCAAAATGAAATTTTAGTGAAATAAGTCTCTGAGTTTTGATAAAACGATTTCTACTTAAAATTTGCTCAATTGGACAATTCATCTGTATTTGCCATGTTACAGAACACAACATGTTAAAAAATATCTGCTATTTTACAAAAAAAAAATACTGAAGAGAATTTTAAATTGTAAGATTTAAGTTAATAATAATAGAAGTGGACTAACAAATGTCCACGTTCCATAAAATTGTGTAAATAGTCATGTAATTCTAGAATAACTAATTCTGGGATTCTTTTCTCAAAACCTTTCCTTCTCTAAGTGATTTGCTTTAAGGGAACTGATAAGTACCAGAATACCAACTTCATTGTAGTTGATAATGAAATGCTCAGCTTATAATATTTTTGTGCAAATGTGAAACAGACATCATGTTAAAGGACAAATAAACAAATAACCCTTTGTCACACGTGTTCCAGCTGTACACTGAATAATGGTTATTCATAGAGAAGTTGGAGGAAAAATACGGAAACCGAAAAATATTATTGATACAGAGTTATCACAGCAAAAGTGATAACCAGAGTAGCTACATCGCCCATTAATTTAAACCAGTGTTCCAATCTAGATGGCAGAACACTTAAGGCAGAGATAGGTATATGATGAAATATAACAGGAGAAATGCTTCAGTTTTGTTATATGTAATGTATCGTAGACACATTTTATGAGAACAAATGTGAAAGCTTAGCAATATGGGAATTTGGGAAAGGAAAACTCTGAAATCAACAACAATTTTTGCTGCCTCAACTACTCTCATCTCCCCAGAAGTGATCATGTAGGTAGTTCAATCTTTCTGTTGTCTCTGTCTTTTGTCAGATCAAGAGTTTTGTTGCTCTGCATGGCTTTGAAATAAAAAATACTTATAGTTATAAAATTATATTATCAGGACTTTTGTTGATGCTGTAACATGTATTGCAAATCATAATAAGAAAGCTGAAACTAATGAACAGCAGCATATTAATTCTAACACATTGCCTAGTTTATGCAGATGATAGATCGGACTGCAGAAACATATATCTTTTTGGTATAAATGATGTCACCACTTGAAAAAATCTAATTATTTTGTTTCTCGATTTAAAATGATCAGAAGATATGTGATGCAATGTACTCTAAATTAACTCTCTCATTCTCCGTCACCCAGAATAAACAGATCAGAAATTCATACCAGCATTCAGCAGCAGAAATACCCAGATGTATATATCATCCCATCAGAGATGGATTCAATTATTACCTACAAGTAATTAATTCATTCATTACTATCTGCATGTATTAATATATGCAGATACCCTTCTGATGTCTACAAAGGCATCCAAGGCCACCACTCCAGACATATCTTTCTCCTTTTTCCAATGATCTACTACTTGCCATCCATGATTTTCATTCGCATGGCCAAGCTTAGCTTTTTCTCCCAGCTCTTATTGTGTTGGGAGGCTGAAATTTCATTAAACATTAGATTGTGAAATTTCATAATTCCTGTTTTTTATATTTTAGATAATGTTCTATATCAATATTTAGTATAAACGCTAGGGAAGTACTAGATCTGATGTTGCAAATCTTGTGGAAAACATATTGTTGGGGCAATCCCAAGCTCAGATATATGTTGGGCGGAGAATGACTTAAGAGCAGCTCTGAGGAGAAGGATTTGAGGGTGTTGGTTGATTAAAGACTCAACATGAGC